>NW_015173153.1:626364-636985 GCF_001447785.1 Gekko japonicus
TCTAAAAGGAACTTTGGACTACAAACTTAAAATTTCAGCCTGTGATGAACCAAGACTGACTGGATACATGGATGCCAACTGGGACAAAAACTCACCTGATGGAAAATCTACAAGTGGATACTTGTTCTACTATGGAAACAGTATATTGAATGGACTAGTCAAAAGCACACTGTTGTAGCCATGTCTACTGGAGAAGCTGAATGTGTATCAGCACAAAGTGCCAGCTATGAGCTTTATTGGATTATTCATCTACTGAAAGACTTCGGCATAGATGAACCAAAGCCAATAATACTTTTTGAGGACAATCAAGCTTGTATTGCCATCTGCAAAGGTGAAGGCACCAAATCTAAAAACAAGACCATCGCACTCAAATGTCACTATGTGAAAGAGCTGCAAGACCAAGGACTGATTGAACTCCAATACTGTCCTACTGATCAGATGATTGCCGACACCCTGTCCAAGCCGCTTGACAAGCAACATTGTGAGACTCTTCGTGAATGTTTGAATTTGCATGATTTTCGTGTTATAACTTGAGAAGGGGTGTTGGGTATTACAAGTTGAAAACACTCAGTATATCTGGGGTTAAATGTTTATGTTACTCACAGGAAGTCACATGTTTTTCATGTAACCGATGTTCTTTAGCTGTAGAATACCCGGGAATTTTCTCCGTGATCTAGGAATTTGATTGGGACTAAAGTGTCAAGGTGTATTAGCATTTTATGGCTCTCTTCCCGTCTTTGTTTGTTGTTCTGAAGAAGAAGAGTAGCCATAATCTCTCTCTTCTAGTTTTGTCTTTGTAGAGTAAAGATGTAGCCGATTTTGCTCTGTTGTTATTTTCATCCCAGTTACCCTTCCCATGCTAGAATTTAGTAAAAACTTTATATTTTAATCACACATGGACTCTCAGTCTGAATTATTTTACTCTGGCTCTGCTGGACTACTTTATCTTTGCTAAATACCATTTTTCAATATCACACTATTACCCAACAAAAAGCAAACATAACTGTCTAAGACAACAAGACAAAGTAAGAAAACGTTATCACTAATAGTGATTCTGGGGCCTTGGGCAACAGTCCAGTATGAGGCCCCAAGAATCACTACTGCCCTGCTGCTAGGGCCAAGCAAGTGGTGGTTCTCACCCCATGTGAGGTAGGCATGGGCCATGGGTGGTTGGGCTCCCTCCCAGCATGGGCCTTGGGGCAGCTGTTGCCATTGGCTAGGACCTCCTTGTTAATAGAAGTCACCTCCCGAACTGACCCACTATACCACAGCTCTGCTCCCTCTGCAACAATGCCCTCCTGAACAATTCTGTTTTGCACATTTTGCAAAATGATTGGAGTGTGGAGGCCTTCCTAAAAGCCTCAGGCAGACCATTCCATAATGTGGGGAGCCACCACAGAGAACATCTGTGAATGGGCAGTTGCCGATTTTACCTGTTAGCAGGTGACCTTGTGTTGGAGTTTTTAAGAAATTCAGCAGAGTTTAAAAAACAGCTTAGTGATGCCAGAGTTCAATAATCAGACCCAGAGTCCATGTGTGTTTAAAAATATAAAAGTTTACTACAATTCTACCATAGGGAAGGGTAAACTTGGGAGAAAATAACAGAGAGCTAAATCAGCTACATCCTCTCTAGACTAGAAGAACTGGAAGAATGGACCCACTCACATGCTTCTTCTCCAAGACGAACAAAGACGGGAAGAGGGCCCATAAAATGCAAAGTTACTAACACTTCGCTCCCAATCAAACTCTTAGAACAGGGATGCTTTTCGCGGGCTAACAGACTTGAGCTAACACTGGCTAACACAAAGACAGGTGATTTCCTGTAACAATAGAACAGACATTTAACCCCATGCATACACATTGAGTGTTTTCAACATGCAAATACCCAACACCCCTTCTCATGTTAAAACACGAAAGTCAGACAAATATAAACATTCACGAAGATTCTCAAAACGTTGCTTCTCAAGCGGCTTGGTCAGGATGTCAGCAATCATCTGGTCAGTAGGACAGTATCTCAGTTCAATCAGTTTTTGGTCTTGCAGCTCTTTCACGTAGTGACACTTGAGTGCGATGGTCTTGTTTCTAGACTTGGTTCCTTCTCCTTTGCAGATAGCAATACAGGCTTGATTGTCCTCAAAAAGAATTATTGGCTTTGGTTCATCTATGCCGAAGTCCTTCAATAGATGTATGATCCAGTAAAGTTCATAACTTGCAGTTTGCGCTGACACACATTCAGCTTCTCCAGTAGACATGGCTACAATGCTTTGCTTTTGACTAGTCCAAGTAATTAAACTGTCTCCATAGTAGAACAAGTATCCACTTGTAGATTTTCCATCAGGTGAGGCTTTGTCCCAGTTGGCATCCATGTATCCAGTCAGTCTGGGTTCAACACAAGTTGAAATCTTAAGTTTGTAATCCAAAGTTCCTTTCAGGTATCTTGCAATTCTCTTAATAGCTTTCCAGTCATGCTCATTAGGTGAACTGGTCTTTCTGCACAAAAGTCCAACAGCTGAAGTAATGTCTGGACGACAGATTGTGCTCAAATACAATAATTTTCCAATTGCAGATCTGTACTCATGATTGTCTTTTAGTGGTTTACCTTCAGTAAGCTTGGGATAGTCCTTATCCATTGGAGTGCTTACAATTGCAGAATCTTTCATTCCTACAGATTCAATAAAGTCCATGATCTTTTGCTTTTGGCTCAAAAGAAAACTTCCATCATCAGTCCTTTCAATTTGTATTCCAAGATAGTATTGTACAGTTCCTAACTGTTTCACTTCAACTTCCTTGTTTAGTCCATCAGCAATTTCTTGTACATCACTTTGATTTTGACAGCAAATAATCAAATCATCAACATAAATTAGTATGTATTGATACTTTCCATTTTTAAGTCTTGTGAACAAGCAAGGTTCTGCTATTCCTTGTTTAAAGTTCTGTTTACGTAGCAGTTTAGTCAGCTTCTCGTTCCAGGCTTTGGCTGCTTGTTTTAGTCCATAGACACTCTTGTTGAGTTTACACACTAGGCCTTCTTGTCCTTCTGTTGAGAATCCCTCTGGTTGTTGCATATAGATTTCTTCATCCAGGTCTCCGTTGAGGAAGGCTGTTTTGATATCCAAATGTTCAACGTGCATGCCCCTTGAGGCTGCTATGCTCAAAAGTGTCCTGAAGGATGTGTAGCTCACAACAGGTGCAAAGGTTTCCGAGAAATCGATTCCATATTTCTGTGAAAATCCTTTCGCGACTAGACGGGCTTTGTATTTGTCTATTTTGCCATCAGGGTCATACTTTACTTTGTACACCCATTTACAACCGATGGCTTTTCTGTCAGGAGGTAATTCAGTAAGAGTCCATACCTCTTTGTCTTGTAAAGATGCAAATTCTTCTTCCATTGCATCCATCCACTTGCTTCTCTCAGGTGCAGGTAGTCTGTTGACTTCCTTCCAGTTATTAGGTTCCTTTATTGGTTGCACATTTGCACAAATTCCATACATCGGTGGTGGTACACCTTTGGTACTCCTTGCCGATTGTCTCACAGTGATCGTCTCTCTTACCCTTGGCGATGCTTCTCCAGGTTCCCCTTCTGAGCTGGAACTCTCTTGTGGAGATGGACCTGCCTGGTCACAGGTGGTCTGCGCAGATTGCCAAGTAAACACGTCAAAGAAAGAGACATCAGTAGTATCCTCTGTAGTAGTGGGTTGCACTGTGGACTCAGCCAGGTTAGGAGTTAGCAAAACATTGCTTTCATCTACACGTACCACATTGCATACTTTAACATATCCAGTTTCAGGGTTTAGAATTCTGTACCCTTTGCCACTAGAGGCATATCCGACTAAGACACCAATCTCTGCTCTTGGATCAAGCTTGCCCCTTTTCTCCTTTGGTATATGCGCATAGGCTTTTGATCCAAAGGCTCTTAAATGTTTAAGTCCAGGCATTCGGTTATGCCATAATTCAAAAGGGCTCTTATTGGTAACTTTAGATGGGATTCGGTTATGCAAATAAACCGCAGTGTGGACTGCTTCTGCCCAATAACACTCTGGAAGTCCAGATTGCATTAGCATACAACGCGCCATTTCCTGTATCGTGCGATTTAATCTTTCTGCCGTGCCATTCTGCTGCGGCGAATAAGGCACTGTTGTCTTATGTTCAATCCCTTCTTGTTCCATGAATCTTTGGAACTCACTGCTGCAGTACTCTGTACCATTATCAGTGAACAAAACTTCTGGCGCCTTGCCAAATTTGTTCTTAACAACAGATACATAGTATTTAAACTTGTCAAGCACCTCATCTTTGCTTCTAAGCAGGTAGGTGTAAACATATCTGGTTTTTGCTTCCAGAAAACTGACAAAGTATCTGTTACCTCCAGCAGATGCATGAATAGGCCCAACTAAATCAGAGTAGACACACTCTAGCAGTTTAGTGTTTGAGTCATGAGGTTTAGTAGTCTTATAAGAGGGAGCTGTGCCCTTGGATTTAAGACAAATATCACAGCCATCTTTCATGAGCTCACATTCTGCTGCGTCAACATTGCATTCTTTCAATAATTGCTTCACAGATTTTATATTTCTATGTGCAAGTTTCACATGCCAAGCAAACAAACAGTCTTTGTGATTGCATTCAGTTGATTTTGTATGGCACACCATTCCATTAGCTTCAACTTCGTCATCATCATCAAAATTAGCATTAGCAATATGTCTCAAGTAATGAAAACCATCATTTGTTTGTAACATCATGTTAAAACCACTCTCACTCCAGATCTTTCCATGATTTGGTCTAAGATCAACATAACTTCCACTTTCCATTATTCTCTTTGTGGAAATCAAGTTGTGTATGGCGTTGGGTATAAAAGCACAATTTTTGAGGGTTGCCTCAACAATTTTGTTATCAGAATTCATGCCATACACCTGGACCGTTCCTGTCCCCGCAACTGAAAGAGATTCGCCCGCAGCTCCTTGAAGAGCAGGTCTACAGTCTCTATCTAGATCAATAAACCATTTTTCAGATTTAATCACATGAAAACCGCTTCCAGAATCAATGATAAACATATTATCATCCTCATCACACACTTCATTGACAGCCAATGCATGCATTTCGCTTTCTTGCTTCTCAGTGTCAGCCTTTTGAGGCTGCTTCTCTGTCACAGCAAAAACATTGCGCCTGTCTGCTTGACTGCCAGGAGCACTCTGGCCACGCCCTCTAGAGGGTCCTGTTGCAGACCGGTTAAACTGAGCGCGGTCACTTTTGGCGCGAGGTTGATCATGAGCCTTTTGATCTCTTTGTTCCTGAAAAACCTTTGAATCAGGCGACTTTTCTGACCAACAATGTCTGGCTACATGTCCCAGCTTCCCACACCGAAAACACTTCACATCTTCCAATTGCGATTTAAAAAAAAAAAATTCTTTCTACCTTAGAAAAATCCTAACACACATTGGTTGCTTTTACTCTGGTCTCATTTCTGGCATTTCATATCTGCATGTGCGCATCAGAAGCTCACTGGCGCCCATAACCTTTTTGTTGGAGTTTTTAAGAAATTCAGCAGAGTTAAAAAAACAGCTTAGTGATGCCAGAGTTCAATAATCAGACCCAGAGTCCATGTGTGTTTAAAAATATAAAAGTTTACTACAATTCTACCATAGGGAAGGGTAAACTTGGGAGAAAATAACAGAGAGCTAAATCAGCTACATCCTCTCTAGACTAGAAGAACTGGAAGAATGGACCCACTCACATGCTTCTTCTCCAAGACGAACAAAGACGGGAAGAGGGCCCATAAAATGCAAAGTTACTAACACTTCGCTCCCGATCAAACTCTTAAAACAGGGATGCTTTTCGCGGGCTAACAGACTTGAGCTAACACTGGCTAACACAAAGACAGGTGATTTCCTGTAACAACAGAACAGACATTTAACCCCATGCATACACATTGAGTGTTTTCAACATGCAAATACCCAACACCTTGAGCAGATGAACAAAGCTGAGCAATATATTTTTATTCATATTATGAACATTTCAAACTCTTTAGCATGACAAAATCTCTATCTGTTAATCAAAAAGTGCATCTTTTACCAAATCACATCTCTTCTTTGATTAAATTTGCAACTGCGAGATAAAAGAATGTGTTATATTTTTGGTCCAATAGGCCAGTGTTGTGTACTGGTAGAGTATGGGGAAAGTATCTGAGAAACCAGGTTAATCTCCATTCTACCATGACAGCTTGCTGGGGGACCTTGGGCCAGTCACACAGTCTCAGCCTAACCTACCTCACAAGGTTGTTGTGATGAGAACATAGAGAAAGGGAGAATGTTGTAAGCCACTTTGGGTCCCAATGGGGAGAAAAGTGGGGTGCAAATGGAATAAATTATCAAATGCCAATAATTTCACACCAGTCTAAATTCCATCATCTGCATTCTTCCTCTGTCACTCTCTGGGGGGCATTTTGCTCACTTTTGGCCTCTCTTGGATGTCCAGAAGTGCGACTATGTTTGGTGACTGGCTGAGGCCTCTAGAAGCAAAATGTCGCCCTAAGAACAGCCTCCAAATAATGATAGTGTTCCCTTGAAACCCCTCTAGATATGAATCACTGGAAAGAACTCTGCGGCTTGTAAGGGCCCTATTCTCTTTTCCAGGCTCCTTCCACATCAGGTATTAGAAGAAGACGACAAAGCAGCAGCCTTTTCTGCAGTGTTTACCTGAGACTGACCCATTTCTAGATGCTGCTGCCTAAGTACATATTTATCCCTGAGGAAGCCGAGCAGCTGGAGAGGTCTCATGGTCTCCCTCTAGCAAATAATCTCTCTTTTAGCAACAACACAAAAGAGCTGCTTGTACGTGGCTGTTTTTTCCCCCGGGGGCGAAGAAGATCTTCCTGCCCAGAGAGACTCAGAAGCTGGAGCCAGTTACTTCGAAGTAAGCGCTGACTGATTCCAGAGGTGTCCTACTGCCGGAAATATTCAAAAACTGGCCTTTACACTTGTTGCGTCTATCCCACAGCTTAATAGGTATTTGGCCCCATCCATGGCCCTCATCTGGAGCTGTGGTGGCTCAAGTGGTTAAGACACTGAACTGCAGGCTGTGGAAGGTCTGTAGTTCAGCAGTTCGAGACCCGAGTGTGCCACATGACGGAGTGAGCTCCCGTCTCTAGTTCCAGCTCCTGCCAACCGAAAGCAAGACATTGCAAGTAGATAAATAGGTACCACTTCAGTGGGAAGGTACCACTTCAGTGGGAAGCGTTCCGTGCACCTTGGTGTTTAGCCAGCCACATGACCACGGAAACGTCTTCGGACAGCGCTGGCTCTTAGGCTTGGAAACGGAGATGAGCACCGCAACCCTAGAGTCGGACTCGACTGGCTTTCGAGCAAGGGAACCTTTACCTTTACCTATGGCATGCGCACGTGTAGACCAGGTCAATGAAGACGGGGAGGAGGGAACCAGAGGCTTAAACCCGCAGCCTCCGAGGCACTTCTGTTGTGCTATGGACCTCCGGCCCCTGCGGCTCAGCCCTCCGGCTTTACTGGCGGGATTGCTTCAGAGAACGTGGGGGGGGGGTCACTTTGGCGACGCTGCGGCATCCCTGTTGAATGGCGCCGTGCGGCTCTGGAGGCTCCTTGTGGAGGCGGCGCTGCTGCTACAGCTAATATCGAATGATATCAAAGAATGAAAGAAGGAGCTCATCTGGTGGTTCACAGAACAAACACACTTTCGGGTCGTCAGCAGACGTCTTCGCGTTTATAAAAAGCCATACACTCGGCTGTGCATCTTTACGGCCGAACACATTTCAGTGGCTAAATCTGAACTGATGGTTTTTATGATTAAATTAGGGCTGCCAGTAGAGCCCCGAGATTTAAGCTGCTGACGCCTTGATTGAATGCCATGCCAAGGAAGGAAACCGACAATGGTTTTGTGTGTTTCTGAATATTTTCCATCCCAAAGGAGGTAGCATTTCTGCGGGGAAAGACGCAAAATGGTATATGTGGGAATGGAATGCGTAACCCTCTGGAAAAGGCTTTGAAATAAGTAACGGAGAGCAGGAGCAAATCTATACACATTCTGTTTCTTAGAAATGCAGAGAAGGATTTATAGGCTCTTCAAAGTGCAGTCGAGTATGCGTGGTTCTTAAAAGCAAAAAAGATTTGCCTGCAACAGAAAGGTTAAAAGGGCTTTGTGATAGCTTTCACTGAAAGCCCAGACGATAGTTTTTCAGACAAAAGGAGCCTGTACAGATGATTCCGAACATAACGGATGAACTGATGCTTGAATTAGGGATGCTACGGACAGCGAAGGCGAGCCGAGTCCCTGAAACACCTCATTGCCAGTCAACTGGCGTTTAAAATAGAAGCTGTCTTTAACTTCTCTGCCTGCCCTCTCTACTATTCGAGTGAGTCAATTAAAGTCCTGCGATTCATTTCCGTAGGGCTTCGCTCCTCTTGTTTGTAATTTTTACTTAAAGGCATCGATCGAGTCTCTTAATATTTAGATTTTGTAGGATAAAGTGTCATAGACACTATGGTAAAAGAAGAACATCCTTCCCTCCCTCTTTCTCCCATTACCATTGCCTGTAGTTGCCTTATTACCAGAAAAAGTGGGAGCCAGGAAACGGTTCATGGCCCTGCATCGCCTTGTTTAATTAGCAGCCGAGGCTCAGGCACCGAGAACGCGGCTACACCCCCCCACTCCCTCCCCCCCCCCCGCAAGTCCAAGGGACAATGGTTTGCCCGTCTGCTCTGAAGAGTGGGCGGCTGCAGGTCAGCTCACCTCTTTGTGTTTAGTTGAGACCTGTAGTTAGGCAGGCTGCAATCTGAAAACCGGTTGATCCCCAACACTCTAGTGTAACAGTGTTAATTCTTAACAAGCCGGCCTGGTCACATTGGGCCGGATATGGGGGGGGAGGCGTGGCAAATTGCCCCCGTGCAGTTGGTCCTTCCCTCGGAGCCAATAAATGAGGGGGCCGGAGGGGAAAGTCGCATGCCAGCTCGATCACACTGCGGGCATCCAGAGGCATCCGTGGCAAACCGTTTGCCAGTACTTTGGAGGTACTACTTTTTAATCGCGTTTTCGGCAGTAAGGCACGGGTTGGCCACGGGTGCGCTCACTTCCCAGATGTTGCGGTGTGATCGTGCACGGATAATCCGCTCTCCTCCCGGCAAATTCGCCTTGTGAATGGGGCCCCGGTTAGGCACAGGACCTAAACAATTTCTTCTCGTGCGCATTGTCTTGCAGCCCCGTCCTACCGAGCTTTACTCGGAAGTAAACTATATTTGTGCCAACAGCCTTTTCTTCTGGAGAAACGCGTTTAAGGCTGCAGCTTGCTCAAATGCGCTGAAAGTGCCAACGAGGTTAGCATGATGTCTGCGTGCATTTCGGCGAGGCTGATTCACCAACCTTTCCTCGGTCAGACCGTCTTATTTTGGGACTCAGATTTCCAGGCGGCCAGCAGCTAGGCTCGAAAGGGCCCGGGCGCTGGGCTTCCAGGGAGCAGGTGCAGCGGGAAGGAATGCTCTTCTTCCCTGTCGGCACCAGGCCAGAAACCCGGGGTGGGGTGGGGTGGGGTGGGCAGGACAAGCTCCAGGGTTTTGGCACACTAGGCCAGGCTACATTCTGGCGCCCCCGTGCGCCCACCAATTTTCAAACGTAAATGCATTTTAGGAGAAACTAGATGTCTTATATTTTACACACGTGTGGCCCAAAGTGCCCCTAATTTCTAGAGGCACCCGATTTCTAGAAACATTTGAAAGGGAGACTTTTTCATGAGTCTCTCTAGCCGCAAGCCCTCCAAAGCTTAAGGCAATTCCAGACCAACCTGGAACCATTTCTTTAAAAAAAAAAACCCGGAAAAACAAAAAGATGCAAATGACTCCTTATCTTAACTTGGCACTCTGCTTCCCCACTATAGATAGATAGATATATATGATCAATGATTGCCTCTGGCCTTTCTCCCCCCCCCCCCAAAAAAAAAGTAAATAAGGTAAAATTAGATTTTCCTGCTGGGACGCGGCTGCCCGGGGGGGGGGGGGGGGGATTCTCCAGTTCTCGCCATGCAAATCAGCCGTTGATCGGGAGGCAGCCGCGCTGGGGGGATGGATCCTTCTCTTATTTCTTCTTCAACTTTTCCCTCTGCCTGCTTCCTGCCTTTCCTTTCTTGTCTCCAGGTCAGAGATTTCGTTCTCCAAAGAAATGTTTGCACTATCCCAGCACTTTTGGGGGGTGGAGGGGAGGGGGAAGAGCCAGCGGGAGGGGGGGGTGTCCCGTCTCCTCCCTCTCCTCTCTCCCAACTGGGTGACAGTCTCACAATCCCCCTGCTAGCAGCAGGTCGCCTCGGCCCCAAAGGGCCAACAGAGGGTTTGGCCTCCCCGAGGTGTGTCCCGGATGGGGGACATTGGAGGGAGGGGAGGGGGGGCATCCTCGCAGCCACGAAGCCCTCTCCACCAGCATCCGCCGCCCTTTCGGCGACTCTCAACCGGAAGCCGGGGGGGGGGAGCTCGGCAACTCCGGGAGGAGCTTCTGAACACGCCGAGTGTCCCATCCCCCAGTAGAGAAGGGAGCGCTAGGACCCGGCGAGTCCTCCCGTTGGAGGCCGAGCGGAGGCAGGCAGGCAGGCGGCGGTGTTGGGTATTACAAGTTGAAAACA
>NW_015173154.1:0-17177 GCF_001447785.1 Gekko japonicus
TCTGAATGGCGACCGGAAAAAACTCCTCCTCCTCCTATTTTACTCGAAGGGGAGGAACATTTTGAAATTGCAGATATCTTGGACTGTAAAGTGAAACGGGGAAAACGTTGGTATCTCATTGAGTGGGTGGATTTTGGTCCCCAGCACCGGGAATGGGTGGAAGAAGGGGATATTCGGGCCCCTTATCTGCTACGTCAGTTTCATAAACGTTTCCCTGACAAACCGGGAGATTCCGGGAGATTCCGGGAGAAGTGGAGTAAGTGGTATTTTCGGGAGGGCAGTATGTCAGCAAGCTGCCATTAAGGGTTCTGGTTCCCTGAGTGTACTCCATTCCCCCCTTGCCCTTCTCTGTTATTTTTCACATTCTTATATTGTAGGTGCCTGGAACAGCTCAAGGTTATCCAGCTGGTGGGGGAAAGTGAAACTCTGTTATCTGCTTGCTCGTTAGTAGTGTCTTTCGCCTGTGAACTAAGGGTCTGTTTTGAGAAAGGCAAACCGTTACATTCCCATGTAATTACCTGTCAGTGTCTTCCTTATTCGCGCCGGCGGGAAAGGGATCTATTGGTTATAACTTAGTTCAAAGTTCCTTTATTATGTTACCCTCTGGGGCATGAGCCCATTCCTAACAATTCCCTTGTTCCTGCTTCTTTCAAACGCTTTGGAATAAATCTTGCTTTAACCTTTAAATGTGGATTTATTTTGGAGTCATTGGAGATTCAACATTACTGAGCTTTAGCTTTCCTCTCTTTCTCTCTACAAGCGCTGGTTATTTGTTTGTATTCATCCTTGGTTATAAGGCCCTCCTTCCACTTTCTGAATGAGTCTTTTTTATTTCTCAAGTCCTTAGAAAGCTGTTTATGGAGCCACCTTGGCTTCTTTAGGCTCCTTCCATTTTTCCTTCTCATAGGAATCGTTTGTGATTGTGCCTTCAGTATTTCACTTTGAAGAAACTCCCACCCCACATGAACTCCCTTCTCCTTAAGTATTTCTGACCCTGGGATCCTACCCAGTGTAACTTTAAGTTTACCAAAATTTGGTTTCCTGAAGTCCAACCTATATGTCTGACTATGTACAGCTTTTACCTTCCCCAAGACTGTAAATTCCAAAGTTACATGGGCACTATAAACTGGGGGCCTGTCAAACTTCCAGCCCGAAGTCACTGTTCCAACGGCTGCAGTGCGGTCACAGAACAGATTCATCTTTGTAAGTCAAACCCCAATCCAAATCCAAGCTATTTAATGGATCTATTTTTATATTCAGTTGGATTCCACCTATTGTTCTGCATATAAAGTACAGGTGTGCATTTTTGGGTGATACGTATTTTTCACAGAAGGGTGGATGTGAAGGGGGTGGAGACTCTGCCAGGGAAAGCGGGGAGGCCCCCCCCCCGGTAGTCCCAAAAGCCAAGAGCACTACCTGTAGGCTGTCCAGGATGACTCGGAGTAACCGAACTTGCCGTCGAACTGCCCCAGAGAACCTCTCATATGTAGCCGCGTCATATTCACTCATCTTGATCTCCTTTAGCCTGAAACAGAAAAAAGAAGAGGCATTTGTGCAGGTTGAAAAGATTCCGGACAGACAAACTACACACTGCAGAATACAACAGACCCAGTAGCTTAACTGATGAGAGTGGTCATTCTCAGGGGATTTCAATCTCAGCAAACCTCTTCCTGTTCTTTTGGAAAGCAGCTATTCTGCCTTTCAAGGCTGAATGAAACCATCCTGGAACTGAGGGTTGCCTCCGTGCTTAGTTCTTGTTGGCCCTTTCTTACACCCCCAGGGAAATGCTGACGGCCACTCTGGGGTCAGGAAGCCACACCCTGGATGTTTTTTGCCATCTTCTGGGCATGGGACAGCGGTCACTGCGGGTGTGGAGGGGGAGGTATTTTGTGAATTGCCTGCCTTGTGCAGGGGGTTGGACTAGATGACCCTGGAGGTCCCTTTCAACTCTATGATTCTATGATCTTAAAGGACAGAAGTTAGATGTGGAATTTCATTCTTAAAAATGTGGCAGTTCCGGGAATGGAACTATAGACTGTACACTGAATGTGAGTCAGCAGTGTGATGCAGTTGCTAAAAAGGCAAACTTGAGCTGTAGCGACAGATCACGCAAAGGGATGGCACCACTTGACCCTGGTCTGGACAGACCTCACCCTCGAGTGCCGTGTTCAGTTTTGGGCTCCACAATTTAAGAAGGATATAGACAGGCTGGAACGTGTCCAGAGGAGGGTCAGGGGTAGGGTTGAAGGAGCTGGGTATGTTTAGCCTGATGACTGAGAGGTGCTATGATCACCATCTTCAAGGACTTGAAGGGCTGTCCTAGAGAGGATGGTGTGGAGTTGCTTTCTGTTGCCCCAGAAGGTCAGACCCAAACCAACAGGTTGAAATTAAATCAGAAGAGTTTTTGGCTAAACATTAGGAATAACTTCCTGACAGTTAGAAGGGTTCCTCAGTGAAACAGGCTTCCTTCTTGGGGGGTTTTCAAGCAGAGGCTGGATGGCCATCAGACACCAGTGCTGATTCTGTGAATGTAGGCAGATCATATGAGAGGGAGGGCAGGAAGGGTTGCCTCAGTGCTTAGTTCTTGTGGCCTTTTGTTATGTGCCCAGGGAAATGCTGATTGCCACTTTGGGGTCAGGAAGCGATTTTTCTCCAGGCCAGTTTGGCTGGAGATCCTGGAGGGGTTTTTTTGTCGTCTTCTGGGCATGGAACAGGGGTCACTGGGGGTGGGGAGAGGGAGGTATTTGTGAATTTCCTGCATTGTGCAGGGGGTTGGACTAGATGACCCTGGAGGTCCCTTCCGACTCTATGATTCTGTGGCTGCTAACCTCTGCTTAAAAGCCTTTTCGCCCATCTCTCTGGCAGCTCTCTTCACTTCTTCCGGCACAGCATCTTTCTCTGCCTGAGACACTTGGTAAACCTTGTGGCCAGCATCCAGCCGGTATGGCCCCCCTTTCCCCCCCAGTCCAGCAGTATCTCTCCCGCCTGGAAGAGAATCAGGAGGGGAAAAAAATGTTTGGATTTGAGATTCAAAGTAGGGTCTGTGCATTTGGAAATGGATTACTGGGCATCAGAGAACAGTAGGCTGTCCACACAAATATTGTTGCAGATCTCAAAGATACCCCAAAGCCAGCCTAACCTGTGCGATAACTACTGGTTGATCTGAAGACTCTTTACTTTTCTTGCCTCTTCTTCAGAGCCACAGACAGACATCTTACCTGAGTGCACTGCTCCTTATTTGTGACACATTATGGTTAAGTTTTTTATGTGGAGAAGAAGATGAATGAATGGTTCTTTTTTTGATGGGAGGGGTCCATCTATTCTGACTGATTCTAACGTTCAGAGACTTTTAACTGGGCCCTTGTGACAAGCACTCTTGAAGCCACATCTCTTTGAGATGTCTTAACTATCTTTTGGACAACATGTAATCAACAGATGCAATATGCAGTCAGTAAGGAGACATCTGGCCCAGGCCAGGCCTATCTCATCAGATCTTGGAAGCTAAGTAGGGTTGGCCCAGGTTAGTACTTGGATGGGAGGCTGGACGACCCTCTTCCGGGTATGTTGTAGGGCTTATCTTTCAGCTATGCTCCTGCAGAGTGCAGGGGGTTGGACTAGATGACCTGCAAGGTCCCTTCCAACTCTAACATTCTATGATTCTATGAGACCACCAAGGAAGTCCAGGGTCACTATGCAGAGGCAGGCAGTGGCAAACTGCCTCTGAACATCTCTCACCTTGAAAACTTTACAGGGTCGTCATAAGTGGAATTCACATGGAATTCACTGCCACAGGAAGTGGTGGCGGCTACAAGCATGGACGGCTTCAAAAGGGAATTAGATAAGCATATGGAGCAGAGGTCCATCAGTGGCTATTAGCCAGAAGGTATAGATAGGGGCTCTTGGGCAAGTGATGCTCTGTCATCTTGGTGCTTTGGGGGGGGTCAACAGTGGGAGGGCTTCTGGTGTCCAGGCCCCACTGGTGGACCTCCTGATGGCATCTGGTATTTTTGGCCACTGTGTGACAGAGTGTTGGACAAGATGGGCCTTTGGCCTGATCCAACATTGGCGTCTCTTATGTTCTTATGTTCTTAAGTCAACTATTACTTGATGGCACTTTGTACCATAAAGGAAACATCTAATCCAACAAAGACGCCCAGACAAATTTCCATCCAAAATCACATTAGCTATGGCAGGTTGTAGACCACAAAGTTTCCACTTCCACCACAGTTATGCTTCAAGGTCTGATGGCAGTGGATTTCCCAGTTGTCTTACAGACTCATCCACAAGCTTGCAAGAATACAAGAACATAAGAAGAGCCCTGCTGGGTCAGACCAATAGTCCATCTAGTCCAGCATTGTGTCTCACACAGGGGCCAGCCAGTTCTTCTGGACAGCCAACAACAGGGCAGAGAGAGGCCGAGGCCTTCCCCCGAGGTTGCCTCCTGGCTCTGGGATTCAGAGGATTAGTGCCTCTGTGGAGGCACTAATGTGGAGGTTTCCTTCAGCCCCCATGGGTAGTAGCCACTGACAGACTTATCCTCCATTAATCTATCTAAACCCCTTTTCAAGCTGTTTCTTCCTGTGGCCATCACTATATCCTCTGGCAGCAAATTCTACGTTTGAACAACTCTCTGCGTAAAGACTGTAAATGCATTTGGAATCCTAGATCAGCTTGCACCCAAATATGGACAGCTGGAGGCCATGTAGAAAATTAGTAATTCATAGGGACATAGCCTTTTAGGCACTTGGAAGTGCCATTTTGACTTATCAGAAAGTAACAACTTTTAAGGCATCAAGGAAGACGGGGCTGTGGTCAGACGGTCATTTTGATTAGGTTTCACCGCTGTTCCTTCTCGCATTTAAATTTGCCGATCAGACAGCCGCATCCGTCTCCCACACCAAAGTGGGCTCACTCGCGCAATCCTCCACCTTCCCTAGCGAGTTTTCTACACCCAGAAAATCAAGTACTTTCTGGATATTTGCGCTTTGAATCCACGATTTTGCTGATCGGGACAGCTATTTCTTCAATGATTGCAATTAGGTCATCTGAACGTCCTTCTTGCAATTTTTTTTTACAAGCTTATGTCGTTGTATGCATGAGCAATCCTGTGCTGAATAAATTCAATGTATAAACATTCAATCACACATATAGACTCCAGCGCTCAGTTGTGCATCGCCAGTTAATTTTGTTTGCTGGGGGGGGGGGCCTGCAAGAACAAGGGAGTTCGGCGAGTCCCAGTGGGAGTGGTGATTCGACCATGTGTCTTTGCACATGCGCAAAGCCAATTTTTTTTTTTAAAACCAAGCTGTGCCGCCCAAGCGGTGGTGTGGCTGTCTGAACGGTGCCCGGAGCCTCGCTGCGCGATGCAGGCGGTTCAGGGAGGGATGTGTGGTCATCCCAACCCAAAAAGAAATACAGCGGGAACAAACCGTGGTAGGCTTGCCGTGTGACCACAGCCAGGAATGTCCTAATATAAAAATATACATATATGTTCAGAAGAAAGCAAATCCTTTACAAATATTTACTTTGTATTTACTTTACAAATTGTTTACTTTGAAGAAATTAAATTCTTTACAAATAGTAAGCATTGGGCTACTGGAAGGGGAAAGCTGCTGTTAAAGTAAATATAATCATGATCACAAGCAGCACAGAGTCCTGCTGCCATCACAGTCCCACGAGAACAAGCCCTCCAAACAGGCAGGAATACACCTTCCACTCGTGGGGACAACATGCAACATATTCAGCACAACATGGGGTACCCTTATCAGCCCCGTCTCTCACAACAATCCTGAGTCCTGTAACACCTGAGAGACCAACAGGATTTTCAGGGCATAAGCTTTTCTTCATTTACTTAAATTTATAACCCGCCCTCCCCGCGAACGGGCTCAGGGCAGCAAGAGTCAAAGAGCTCCCTCACTGGTCCCTAAGGAGCTACAGTTCTGAAACAATTCTGAGGTGGCCCCTGAGACACCCTTGGGGGACAGATGCACACCACGATCCTTACCTGTCCCACCAGCCCAGGTGTTTCCACCAACATGAGGAGTATTGTCTGGATCAATCTTCCCTTGCTTTGGAGAAGTAACATCCAAGCCACTGTCTCGCTCAATAGTTATCTGTGGAGGCAAAAATGTGGCAAATGGTGGAAAGAAGATAACTCCTCATGCCCGATTTATAAGATTTCACTATAGAACAAATATGATTGGATCCAAAAGGATGGATGATAACAACACTGCAAAGTAACATTCCAGAGAAGGAGGGGGAGGGGAAAGTACTTCATCTTGGGCATCAAAAAGTATACACAATTCACAGACTATCACATGCGGACCCAGAGTCAGCCAGAGACTGCCTCGATCACCCTAGGAGCCGCATGCAGATCTTTTGGACATATTGTGCAGCTCCCAGCAGGGCGGCTGGGGAAGCAAAGGGGAGGTATGCCTCCCCAATCAGTCTTCCCTTCCCCAGCCAGTGTTCCCCTCCCTGGGTAGGCTTGAGATGGGTGGGAACACAGAAAGAAAGCAACTTTAACTTTAAATGCATTCTCGAAGCCCCTCCGTGCGCTGGCCGGCTTGGAGAAGGCATTTGTCTCTTTAAATCCCTTCTCTGACCCAAGCCAGCTGGCGTGGGGGGCTTGGAGGATGCATTTAAAGTTAAAAGTGTTTTCTTTCCACCTCCCCATCTGTTCACTTTCTTTCCACTTTCTTTCTTTCCCCCTCTCTCTCTCTCTCTCTTTTTCTTCTCCCCTCCCTCCCCATCTAAAGTTAAATGTGTTCTCCAAGCCCTGCCACACTGTCACGCTGGCTGGCTGGCTGGCTTGGCTCGGAGAAGGCATCTGTTTCTTTAAATCCCTTATTCAAGACAAGCCAGTGTTGCAGCAGGGTTGAGGGGTTTGGAGAACACATTAAAAGTTGGCCTTGCCCTTCCCCGCTGGCTTGGAGAAGGCATTTGTTTTTTTTAAACACGTATACAGTTGGTTTCTTTCCACCTCTTCCTCCCTCCCCATTTATTTGCTTTCTTTCCACCTTTCTCTCTCTTTTCCCCTTTCCTTCCTCCCTCCATCTATTTGCTTTCATTCCACCTCTCTCTTCCTTCCTTCCTCCCCCACCACATCTATTTGCTTTTTTGTCTCTTTCTCTCTCTCCTCCTCCGTCCCCCCATCTATTTTGCTTTCTTTGTTTCTGTTTCTCTCTCTTTCTCTCACCTTTCTTTCCACCTCTTTCATTCTTCCTACCTTTGTCTCTTCCTTCCTTCTCTCCCCATCTATTTGCTTTCTTTCTCTTTCTATCTCTCTCTTCCTCCCTCCCTCTTCCTTCCCCACCTATTTGCTTTCTTTCTCTTTTTCTCTCTTCCTCCCTTCCTTACTTTATTTCTCTCTCCCTTCCTTCCCCCTCCCTCCCCCATCTATTTGCTTTGTTTCGCTCGCTCTCTTTTCACCTCTTTCATTCTTTCTTTCCACCTCTCCCTCTCTTTGTCTCTCAGGAAAATAAATATAATTGGACAAATAAATATCATTATCAATATCTGTTTTTACCCCTTTTGTTTTTATTTTTGGCAGTTTCATTTAATGTTAATACAAAGCAAATGTACGTATTTTTCAATAAAAATGTGTGTGTGATATTTGTTCAAGTCTTGCAGCTCTGAAATTTATTCTGTGTGGCTCTTATGTTAAGCAAGTTTGGCCACCCCTGCCCTAGCGGATGACCTAGAGTGGTAGATTGATGGGGAGGTGGAGCATCTCAGCTGGCTCGCTGGACCTCTTGGAGGCTTTCAAATACCATTGTCAGGTTCCCAGTCAAATCACTCTCCACACACACTTTGGCAGTGAATGCTTTATTTAGAGATATGAGATGCTGTGGGTTCAAGCTCTTTTTTAGGACTAAATTGCGAAGGCGGGAAATACAAGATATAGGTAAAACCCCAAAATTCCACGCACACCTACATCAACATTACTACAGTGACTCTGAAAGATATACAGTCACTATCTAGCCAGGCACAGTCTTCTCCGAGGACATTTCTTGTATGAAAAATGTCTTGGGGCCCCTTAGGAAAATTACCAAGCAAGCCTCCCTAACAAACTACACACTCCCCTCCCCCACAAGAGATTCAATGGCAGGCAAGGGCAGTAGTAAAAATACAGAATACAAGCAGGGTAAATCAAGGATGGACAATGCAACCAATTCAACCAGTCTGCCTCGATGCCAGATGCCTGAGTCTGACAACCATCAGTCATGGAATCCTGGACTGTCAAGCCGAACTGGAGCTGGGTGGCTGGCCCATTCCCTCCCCCCTTTACTGCGCTGTTTAACATCTACATGAAACTGCTGGGCTCTGTGGGGGCCTTACTCCTGACTGCAGGCAGGACACTGGCAACTTGTCCAATGAGTTAAGCCAGCCAGTCATCAGTCCTCCCAACAGAGGGAATTGGAAGATGCCTGGGAAGGTACCAAGGCCTCCCCCCCTCAAAGCTCAAAATAGCAGAGGCAGGATGTTTAAAATGATGGTCCAGCATGGCCCATTTTTATTGTTGTTATTTTATTGTTGTTATTGTTGCCATTATTATTAGTAGTAGTATTAATATTAATAGTTGTTATTTTTATTTTTATTATTATTCTTCCATTTTTGACGTACAGAGCCTCACCTATGAAACTAATTTTGCCAATGCAATGAAAGTGGAGCTGTCTTAAACTTCCTAGTCCCTCCTGCCCTGGACTTTTCTGTCATCACTTCTGTGTTTAAAAGGCATTACTAGAAGCACATAAAAACCTGCAATTTCACCTCTGTTCATTCAGCACACATGATGTCTGGGTTGTTTTAAAATGTCCATTATTCAGCATGCAATAAAAAGTTACTATTAGTGGCTCACTGTTACCCTCCTGTGGCTTTCAGAGAAATTAAAGCAACTTTTCTATCATTTAATAAACAACAAAGTTGAGATTCTGCACAGATAACTGCTTTAATGCCTTCCCTTTGACAAGGTGGGATCTCTGCCAAAAACAAAGCACCAAGTAGTAAAATACTGCGCTTACCACCAGGATTTACAATGCAAAAATCAACCTAGTTCCCCAACAACCATCAATACAAAGGATTTGAAAACTGAATTTTTACAAAACATGAAAAATTGCCCAAAGTAATATTTTTGAAGGGTGCAATTCAATGAACAAACATGTGTTCTGAACCTGGGGTGGAAATGGGGAACGAAGCCTCTCTGAGAACCGATTTGAAATGGGGAAATGCTAGCAAAGGGTTAATTTATTTGTTTACTTCATTCATAGCTCGCCTTTCTCCCCAATGGGAATCCAGAGCAGCTTAAATGTTCTCCTGTCCTCCATTTTATCCTCATAACAACCCTGTGAGGTAGGTTAAACAGAGAGGATGTGACCAGCCCAAGGTCATCCAGCAAGCTTCCATGGCAGAAAAGGGATTTGAACCCGGTTCTCCTCGTCTGCTCTAGCCCCTGCGTGTGGCACTGGCTCCCTTCACCACACCTAAGACCCTCCTCCTGCCTCCCTGCTCCACAGTCCCTCTTTCTGAAGTGGCCTTGCTCCCTTTTCTTAAAAGAAAGGCCTTGGGTGCTCTTCTCTGTCCCTTCCTTTGAACTGTACCTGGGACACTGATTTTTATCTGTGCATTTCCTTTGTTCTCTCTCCTCTGAAGTCCTCATGATGAGGTGCGTAAAAATAGCACTCTGTAGGAACTGGTAAGCATTGTTCTTTGCACCTCCCCAGAACTAGCACCAAGAAAAAGATGCCCTGATCATCACAGGGGACTGGAATGCTAAAGAAGAAAAGGCTGGGAGGGCGGGGTAAAAACCCAATAAATAAATAAATAGTTAAGGATACTGCCTATAAGCTGGTCAATGTACTTTTAGTCCCAGACCGGACTGCCTTCAGTCGAGGGCAACTGTGCCACCATAAGCTGTATGGATGGGGGGTGGGGGTGGTCTGCCCTGCGGATCTTTGTGATGCACAACCTCTTCATATTCCGGCTGTCCAAACGACTAGCATTTTAAAAGTACAATGGTAGAAGAGAAAGGGTGATTGACATAAGGAGCAAATGCAGGGGTTTGCTATTACCTGCCATAAATCAGGACCCACTTCACACGCTCAGCATGCTGGGGGACGGGAGTTGTGACTGCCTCTCGCACTCCTGCTTTTGACTCCTGATATGAAGTCTGAAGGAGGGACTCCTCCCTTCTCCTCAGTCACGACCTTTTGCTCAAGATGCAGGTACCGCTTCTGCACTTCCCTGAAGGGAGAGATGCTCCAGTCCTCACATCAGATGTTACAGAAGATGCACAAGACAAAGTGCATTGGCTACATGCACATTTTTTTCCAGCCAGAACACAAAATTTGTGATACTGTGTGCACACTATGGCCCAGGCTCATCCACTATGGCCCAGGCAGATCTCACAGCTAAGCAGGTTTGGCCCCCGGGGTTAGCACTTGGATAGGAGACCACCAAGGAAGTCACTCTGCAAAAACAGGCAATATCAAACCACCTCTGAACATACCTTACCTTGAAAACCCTGTAGGGTCACCATAAGCCAGCTGTGACCGGATGGAACTTTACACACACACACACACAGCCAGCTGTGACCGGATGGAACTTTACATACACACGCGCCCGCGCACGCGCTCACTAGGAGGTATCCATCCACCTTGTATTGTGTCTGAGTAATCTATAGGGCCACCCCTACCACAAAAGAGAGTGCCAAGGACTGAATTCATTTCCTGTGTTTCCTTCTTCAGTCCTGGGCTGTTCCAGGGAGCTAAAATACATGAAGCGTTTTGGAAGACTGTGTGAGTGTTGCTGATGGGACACAGATCAAACATGCCAGTGTGCCCATTTACAGATCTATGAGGTTCTGGTGATGTCAATGAAGAAAGCATTCCTATTTGCCACCGCAGCACCAACAGAACCTCACCAAATGGAGCTTCTTAAGACGCTCTGAGGAGTGTTACCTTCTAGATCTGACCCCCTGGAAGATGAGAATTCAATATCCTGCAGCTATCAATTTCTGAATTCTTTGCTGATGAAGTTACTATCATCTGGTCTGACTTAGATGCCAGCTGAAAGAGGATCTATTGCCAGAGACATCAGAAGTGCCCGCTTGGCATGGCTGTTTGGATCTCTCAGGCTGCTCTCCAGCAGCTTGGAGTTGTGGAGGCCACCATGTGTCCATTAGAGCCCAGCCCTCCTGCGCGTTCCAATGGTCAGGATAACCATCTCTTCCCTTGGCAGAGGGTAATTTCCCTAAAGTTTTGAAAGAGGAAACAGTGAACTCATTGCTGGTGAAGAATGGCAAACCTTTGGCAAATAATGATTTGACTAACCTGGGCTTGCCTCTAATTTCCTTCTTTTCCAACGAACTGTTGGAGTGCGCTTCTCAGGCTCGGGTTGCTTGGCCAACTGTACCTGTTGTATTTTTGCCTTAGTGATTACTGTGCCTGTAGTATGTCCTCCCTGCTTGTTGGCATAACCTTTTCCCCTCCCTTCATACTGTGTTATTCTGCAGCTTCCCCTCGCCTGCCACCGCATTCCTGGGGGGAGGGAGGGAGTGTCTGCAGGAATAGGGATGCTAGCTTCAGTAAATCTTCTACGCTGCCCTGGGAGACTTCTTTCACACAGGAAGTTGTCCTTGGAGAAATGTCTTTGATTAGCTAGTTGTGGACTGTATATCTTTTCAGGGTCTGTGTAGTACTGCTGATGTGTATGAATGGAACCTGCGATTGTAACTATAGGCACCTTCCCCCCCCCCCCCGGCACCCCAGTCTCAATCCCTGCACATCTCATATCTTCTAAGGAAACTTTCTTCCAAGAAACTGTGTGTGGAGAGTGATTTGACTGGGAACCTGACAGCACTGCAACAGAGTAAATTTGATGGAAACAGTGCTCTTAAAATTTATGACTGGTCTTCTATCGGTTGTACACAAGTGGTATAAAAATTCAAAACCAACTGAAAGATTCGCCAAAGTCCCTCATGACCCGGTATTCACGTATCTCTCTCCTGATAGGTCCTCACACCCTCATGCAGGCCAGCCCGGCCAGCTGTCCCAGTCAGCCCTCCATCAGACTGGCGTGCCACGGCTCAGCAAGGGCTGCTTTCCTTTTCTGTGGTTGTGTCTGTGTGTGCATTAAGCGCTGCCAGGTTGCTTCCGACTTACGGCGACCCTACGGATTAATGTCCTCCAAAATGTCTTTATTCTCTGTTCTCAGGTCTTGCAAACCGAGGGCCGTTGTAGCTCTCTTCACTGAGTCCATCCATCTCCTGTTGGGTCTTTCTCTTTTCCTGCTGCCTTCAACGTTTCCTAGCATTACTGTCTTTTTTGCAGTCTCCCCCCCCCCCCAAATAGGCCACTAAGAGAGCCCTGGGAAGCCTCTCCTAAGGCAAGCAAGTAACTTGCTTGCCTTAGCCACTATGGCTAGCTGTGCTATTTCATGCTGGTCATACTTGGTAGTATTTATTGATCATATTAACGAACCACTCTGCATGCAGGAGAGAGTGGGGTGTACATTTGAAATAAAGACAAGATCAATAATACAGAAGCACTCTCTTTAGGAAAGTTTTCTAGCATAGCCATTACCAGTCTTGGAATACAAGGCTATCCTCCAGAAAATCCCTGCTTTCTGTACAGCACAGTCTGAAAAACCGTGGATGTAAAGGGAAGCTTGATCTTGGCTGCTAAGCAGTGTCGGCCCTGCTCAGTACTTGGAGGGGAGACCACCAAGGAAGTTCAGGGTTGCTACGCAGAGGCAGCCCGTGGGAAACCCTGAACATCTCTTGCCTTGAAAACCCCAGGACAGGGTCAACACAAGACAGCTGCAACTTGACGGCACTTTCCACCACCAAAAGGGAAGCCTGGTTTGGGTTGTTGTTCAGTCGCACAGTCAAGTCCGACTCTTCGCGACCTCATGGACCAGTTCACGCCAGGCCTTCCTGTCTTCTGCCGTCCTCTGAAGTGTGCTCAATTTCATGTTTGTTGCATCTATGACACTGTCTAACCATCTCATCCTTTGCCAGCCCCGTCTTCTTTGACCTTCAATCTTTCCCAGCATCAGGGTCTTCTCCAGTGAGTGCTCCCTTCTCATTTGGTGGCCAAAGTATTTGAGCTTCAGTTTCATTATCTGGCCTTCCAGGGAACAGTCAGGGTTGATTTCTTTTAGGACTGACTGATTTGATCTTTTTGCAGTCCAAGGGACTCTCAAGAGTCTTCTCCAGCACCATAGTTCAAAAGAATCTATTCTTCGGCGCTCGGCCTTCCTTAGAGTCCAACTCTCGCAGCCATACATGACTACTGGGAATACCATTGCTTTGACTATGCGGACTTTTGTTGGCAGGGTGATGTCTCTACTTTTTATCATGCTGTTTAGGTTCGCCATCGCTTCCTCCCAAGGAGCAGGCGTCTTTTAATTTCATGGCTGCTGTCACAGTCTGTGGTGATCTGGGATCCCAGGAATGTGAAATCTGTCACTACTTCCACGACTTCCCCTTCTATTTGCCAAGGAGTGATGGAGCTGGATGCCATGATCTTAGTTTTTTTGATATTGAGCTTCACGCCCACTTTTGCGCTCTCCTCTTTTACTCTGAGCAAGAGGCTCTTTAGGTCCTCTTCACTTTCTGCCATTAGAGTGGTATCGTCTGCATATCTGAGGTTGTTGATCTTTTCCCCAGCAATCTTAATTCCCGCTCGTGATTCATCAAGGCCAGCATTTCACATGATGTACTCTGCATATATATTAAATAAGCAAGGTGATAATATACATCCTTGTCGTACTCCTTTTCGTATGGTAAACCAATCAGTTGTTCCATATCCGGTTCTAACTGTAGCTTCTTGACCCTTATACAGATTTCTCAAGAGACATGTGAGGTGGTCTGGTACTCCCATCTATTTAAGGACCTGCCATAGTTTGTTGTGATCCACACAGTCAAAAGCTTTAGCATAGTCAATGAAGCAGAAGTAGATGTTTTTCTGGTACTCTCTTGCTTTCTCCATAATCCAGCGAATGTTGGCAATTTGATCTCTAGTTCCTCTACCTCTTCGAAACCCAGCTTGTACTTCTGGCAGTTCTCTATCCACGAACTGTTGAAGCCTAGCTTGTAGGATCTTGAGCATGACCTTGCTAGCATGTGATATGAGTGCAATTGTGCGATAGTTTGAACATTCCTTGGCATTGCCCTTCTTTGGGATTGGAATGTATACTGACCTTTTCCAATCCTGAGGCCACTGTTGCGTTTTCCAAATTTGCTGGCAAATGGAGTGCAGCACTTTAACAGCATCATCTTCTAAGACTTTGAATAGCTCAGCTGGAATACCATCACCTCCACTAGCTTTGTTGTTACTAATGCTTTCTAAGGCCCATTTAACTTCACATTCCAGGATGTCTGGCTCAAGGTCAGTGATTATACCATCGTGGTTGTCAAGGACATCGAGGTCTTTCTTGTATAGTTCTTCTGTGTATTCTTGCCATCTTTTCCTAATCTCTTCTGCTTCTGTTAGGTCCCTACCGTTTTTGTCCTTTATCATGGCCAGCTTTGCATGGAACGCTCCCTTGATTTCTCCAATTTTCTTGAAGAGATCTCTAGTCCTTCCCATTCTATTGTTTTCTTCTATTACTTTGCACTGTTCATTCAGGAAGGCCTCCTTATCTCTCCTTGCTGTTCTCTGGAAATCTGCGTTCAGTTGGGTAAATCTTTCCTTTTCGCCTTTGCCTTTCGCTTTCCTTCTTTCCTCTGCTATTTGTAAAGCCTCATCAGAAAGCCACTTTGCTTTCTTACATTTCTTTTTCTTTGGGATGGTGGTGATTGCTGCCTCCTGTACAATGTCACGAACCTCCGTCCATAGTTCTTCAGGCACTCTATCTATCAAATCCAGACCCTTGAATCTATTCTTCACCTCTACTGTATATTCATCAGGGATGCGATCTAGGTCAAACCTGAATGGCCTCGTGGTTTTCCCAATTTTCTTCAGTTTAAGTCTGAATTTTGCAATGAGTAGCTCATGATCTGAACCACAGTCAGCTCCAGGTCTTGTTTTTACTGACTGGATAGAGCTTCTCCATCTTTGACTGCAAATTATATAGTCAATCTGATTTCGGTGTTGCCCATCTGGTGATGTCCATGTGTAGAGTCGCCTCTTAGGTTGTTGGAAAAGGGTGTTCGCTATGACCAGTGTGTTCTCTTGACAAAACTCTGTTAACCTTTGCCCTGCTTCATTTTGCTTTCCAAGGCCAAACTTGTCTGTTATTCCAGTTACCTTTTGACTTCCTACTTTAGCATTCCAGTCCCCTATGATGATGAGGACATCATTTTTTGGTGTTAGTTCTAGGAGGTGTTGTAGGTCTTCATAGAACCGGTCCACTTCAGCCTCTTCTGCATCAGTGGTTGGGGCATAGACTTGGATTACTGTGATGTTGAATGGTTTGCCTTGGAATCGGACAGAAATCATTCTGTCATTTTTGAGATTGTATCCCAGTACTGCCTTTTGCACTCTCTTGTTGACTATAAAGGCCACACCATTTTTTCTACGAGATTCCTGGCCACAGTAGTAGATATAATGGTCTTCTGAGTTAAATTCGCCCATTCCTGTCCCCTTTAGTTCACTGATTCCTAAGATATCGATGTTGAGTCTTGCCATCTCATTTTTGACCACGTCAAGCTTTCCTTGATTCATAGATCTTACATTCCAGGTTCCTATGCAGTACTGTTCTGTGCAGCATCGGACTTTCCTTTCACCATCAGACACATCCACAACTGAGCGTCCTTTCAGCTTTGGCCCAGCCGCTTCACTCTTTCTGGGGTTACTTGTACTTGCCCGCTGCTCTTCCCCAGTAGCATATTGGACACCTTCCGACCTGAGAGGCTCATCTTCCGGCGTCATATCTTTTAGCCTTTTGTTACTGTTCATCGGGTTTTCTTGGCAAAGATACTGGAGTGGGTTGCCATTTCCTTCTCCAGGGGATCACACTTGGTCTGAGTTCTCTGCTGTGGCCTGTCCATCTTGGGTGGCCCTCCAAGGCACAGCCCACAGCCTCATCGAACCACACAAGCCCCCTCGCCACGACAAGGCAGTGACCCATGAGGGGGCTGGTTTGGGTAACAGCGATTAATACTTGGCCAATAGATGGCGCTGATGCTTCTCTGTTGATAAGGAAAACAGATGGCATGAGCAGAGTAATAAACACCACAAATGGGCTACTGGAAGGCTTTTTTCTCACGACCTATGAAAAGTTTCTGATGAACTCCACTGGCAAAAGCATGTCAGCAGTTGCAGAAGATCCTGTAGACATAAAACATTTGCAGAAAGGCAGAGCTGTCTGGACTAGGCAACCAGCCAAAGCTACTTGGATTTCCACATCCCGGGACTACCACCACCCCCATGCGTTAGAGGCAGACTGCTGAAGATAAACAAGGAGCAGCTACATAGAGGCACTTTCTATGAAGTAGAAAACAAAGACAAGAAAGCAGCTGCCATAATGACAAGTTTGCTGCATGCGTGTCATTTTTATGATGAACTTTCTGCAAGTATTGCAGCTCCATGGATTCAATAGCAACTCTCTTCGCTGCAATTAATGTTCACCTCAGCAGAGTATTTTTCCTTTGTATGCTTAGCCCTCTTTCGCTCTTCTAGGCAAGGCCAGGCCAGGCTGTGTCCTAGGAAGCCACATTAGACTCCAGGCCAGAAGTGTGTCCTCCGGTCACATTTCCTGGGTTCTGGAGCCATTGACATCAGCAGGCCTCCGACTGGACCCCAAAGAGCAACAAGCAAAGTTCTGCTCTGTTGAGCAGGGAAGGCCAGGAGGCAAAGTTCCTCATCTTTATACCAGGTGTGAAAATGTCTATACAGTGTGCAACTGCAATAAAAAAGGCCAACGCTATGCTCGGGATTATTAGGAAAGGAACTGAAAACAAATCAGCCCGTATCATAATGCCCCCGTATAAATAAATGGTGCAACCTCATTTGGAGTACTGTGTACATTTCTGGTCGCCACACCTCAAAAAGGATATTATAGCTTTGGAAAAAGTGCAGAAAAGGGCAACTGGAATGATAAAAGGGTTGGAACACTTTCCCTATGAGGAAAGGTAAAAACGTTTGGGGCTCTTTAGCTTGGAGAAACGACGACTGAGGGGTGACATGATCGAGGTTTATAAGATTATGCATGGGATAGAGCAGGTAGGGAAA
>NW_015173154.1:17503-74857 GCF_001447785.1 Gekko japonicus
CTGGTGGCACCTGGTATTTTTGGCCACTGTGTGACAGAGTATTGGACTGGATGGGCCATTGGCCTGATCCAACACTGGCTTCTCTTATGTTCTTATGACCAATCCAAAATCAACTGCTGGAGCTCCTTTTGAAGAAGGTTCTGACGACCGGCTCCATGTAATCCTGACGGCCAGTGTGGCAGCGCTGGACTGGGACTGACCTATCTTACAGGGTTGCTCTGGGAAAGAAATGGGATCCCCCCATTCAGGAAGGAAAGGTGGGGTATGAGCAATGTGATGGACAGGATTTACAGGCTGCATCCCAGGCCCGAGCCAGGCCTTTCTAAGCACAAGCCTGGAAGTCCCTCATATGAAGAAGAGAGGAAGAAGAAGAGATTGGATTTATACCCCATGGCTCTTCACTTGGAGTCTCAGAGCGGCTTACAAACTCCTTTCCCTCCCCCTCCCCACAACAGACACCCTGTGAGGTGGGTGGGGCCGAGAGAGCTCTGACAGGAACTGCTCTTTTTCAAGGACAGCTGTGCCAGAGCTTGTGACTGACCCAAGGTCACATCAGCTGGTGCAAGTGGAGGAGTGGGGAATCAAACCCGGTTCTCCCAGATTAGAGTCCGCACACTTAACCACGACACCAAAGTGGTCTGCATCTTACCTGCACTGGCCTGCCATCCTCTTGTCCAATCATGTTTCTCCATTCCTGAAGGGATCTCCTAAGGCTTTCGAAGCTGGTTTCCCAGAGCCTGACATTGCCCCCCATGTCTACCGTAACGACACCAGAATTGCCAAGCTTTGCCAAGAGGACGTCAGTGTCAGAAATCATGGACAGCCATGAAGTATAGGGCGTCAGGGATGCTGATCTGAAAACCAAAAGAAGGGAGGAGGTTACCTGGAGAATCTGAAACAATGCTGGACTTTGAAAAAGGTTCAACCAGAACATATTCTGATCTCTCCTAGAGACAGCAGTGGGTTTAGGTGTGGAATGACTTCTTCACCCTTCTTGATCCACGCTATTAGTTCACCTAAATGAACTTTAGTGCCAACAGTTGAATCCCTGGATGAACAATACTGTGTTTCCATGTCACAAAGGAGTCTCTAGCTGGGTGAACAGTGCCAAGGTGGGCGTCATGTTTGGGCTTGAGGGGTGGAGAGGTTGCGGACAACCGATTTTGCCCCCCCCCCCCCAATTTCTCTCTCTAAGAGATACACGGATCCTCCACAGAACAGGTCTGGCCGTGCGGCAGAGAAGTCAGTTCTCACGTGTTTGGTTAAGCAGAGATTTTAAAGGTACTTGGTTCAAATTAAAGTTGTGATAATAGAAAGGGCGTTTCTGCACATACGAGTTCGCCTGCAGACTGGATCCTCAGCACTGCTAATCAAGGAACAAGGAGAGGGAATACAGTCCACCAAGGCCTTCTGCTAAGAGCTTTGCCTGCTCTGAAGGCTGCAACACGCTCGCAAGGGAAGCCTTGGATGGGCTCTGTCTGGCCCCTCTGCCACTCACTGCCCAGCGTGTGCTCCAGGCCAGGAGGCTCCGTGGCACCCAGGGCAGGGGAGTTTTGTGTTCTTCTGTCTTTGTGCCCAGTTTTGCACCTGCTCAGTAGTGCCACTGAATCTTCCCCAAGCTCATGGCAACCAATCAGAACAGCTCTTCACCACGATACAATCGTTTGCTTGGAGAAGACCGGGGCTTAGGGCTGCCAGGTCGCCCTCGGCAATCGGCAGGGAGTTGGGGGGACTTACACGGGGGGGGGGGCTAGGCTGGCATGGCTAGTGATGGCACTGGAAGGCATGTGATTGCATCATGGCAAAAGCTCTATGGTAGAAGAGGTTTTTATCACAGAGTTTTTGCCCAAATAGCAGAGCACCCCTGTGTCCCTGGAGATGTGATGACATCGCCATATTGCTGTCCTCCCCCCCCCCACTGGCCAGCCAATCAGTGGGGCTTGGCAGCTCTACTAGGTCTCCTCCAGAATACTCTCAGAATGCAATATTCACAGGGAGAACTGATCCCAAGTCAGAGGCAGTTGGGGATGCTTCTGGTACAGCAGCCAGTTTGGTGCGGTGGTGAAGTGCGCAGACTCTAATCTGGGAGAACCGGGTTTGATTCCCCACTCCTCCTCCACCTGCACCTGGCTGGATGACCTTGGGCAAGCCATAGTTCTGATAAGGGCTGTTCTTGAAAAAGAGCCGTTTCTGTCAAGAGCTCTCTCAGCCCCACCCGTGGGGAGGGGAAGGGAGAGGAGTTTGTGAGCCGCTCTGAGACACCTTCAGGTAGTGAAGGGCGGGGTATATAGTCTCCTTGGTAAACAATACCAAAAGCAGCCCAGAGAGGGAAGTGGAAATGTTACAAAATATTGAACGGACTTCCGTAATACAAACACAAATTTTTAAAAATGTTCCAGTTCTAAAAGGAACAGTCGTATCATGATACATAATGTAGCTTCCAAAACCGAGAAGACAAAATTCAGTTACCTGGGAACAGGTATGTATTTGAGTTTCTTGGCTATAAGGTCCGTTATCTCCAGATACCCAGCAGTCTGAGGAGGAGTGACTCCTGCAGAAAGGAACATTGGTTAGCAGGGAATTTGTTCAAGGAACCCTATCTCATCTGTGTGTCTCACAGTAACCTTCTTCAAGCCTCATATCAGGAGAAAACTCCCTGAAAGGCCGTGCTGATGACTGCCCGAGGCGTGCAGGAAGAGGCAACTGCAAGCAAAGAAAGGAAGAGAAATCTGGATGCTATAGATGCTACTGCTGTCAACAAAGAATATGAATAAAAGCTAATGAGGCCTCCTTGCCGTCATCTAAATTTGTCATCTCAGGAACTCTCAGGTGAAAGCCCATTTGAAGAGCATTTCACAACAATGAGCTTTGGGAGGCTGAGTGCTAAAAAGAAGTTTGTGTGTGCACCCGCAAACCGGTTTTCCTTCGGGGCAGCTAACTGCGTTTTAACACACCCCAGAATGGAGAATGGATAAGTGTCCGGCCTCCCTTGGTGCTCTCCCAATATCTAGTGGGGATCCACCACACCAAAACAATGAACTGAGAGAGACCAATGGAACCTCTTTGCACAGTCAGCAGTCATAGATGTGCCTTTGACGTATGCCATATGCCCTCTACACAGAACACAGCAGAGACTCTCCTTCAGCCACACGTGTTTTACGAACACATCAAGTCAATGCCTGTGAACTCAGAGGTCACTACAACACACACACACCCATTTTACACCCTTTTCTTCTTTTGCAAATGCAGCCTTCAGGATTCCCTGATCAAGGCAGAGAAGGAGAAACATTAACTCTTTCCTCCCAGCTCTCTCCTCCTCCTCCTCCTCCTCCTCCTCCTATCTGAAGAAGTGAGCAGTGACTCACGAAAGCTCATAGTCTGCTACAAATTTTGTTAATCCAATTGTTAGCGCTGTAACAGGGTGGGCTAACTAGCGAGGAAGAGGGTGGTGAGTGGGGTACTGGCTAGAAGTGGATCTGAGGTGGGTTTTTGGGTCTTGCATTGTGTAGGCATAGTTTTGCTGGCTGTTGGTGAGTGTAAAATTGGGTGGACAACACCGATGAAGGGGGGCCATGGAAGGGAATACCAGTGATTATGGGGCGGGGGGGGGCACAGGTGCTGTTCCTCTAATTGGAATGAAAAAAATCAGACATGGGAATGCTCAGACCTCTTCCCACCTACGTCCCACCCTGAGAGATGTGGGTTGTGGGGCTAGGAAAAATTACGCTTCTCCAACACCTGGTGTTTTTGAATGCCAGGTCTATCCATAACAAGACTGATACACTCCGTGGTTATCTCGCGGAGCCACAGGTAGACCTGGCTTGTGGTTATGCCAATAAAGGTCGATTGATTGATTGATTGACCTGGCTTGTGTGACTGAGACCTGGGTGAGGGAAGGTGAAACTGTCACCTTAAACCAGCTTGCCCCTCTCACTTGGGTTCTTAGTCTTTCACCAGACTCAGACATATGGGCGGGGGGGGGGGAGGTGTGGCATTGCTCATCCATGAATTTTGCTCCTTCCGGCTGCTCCCCACCCCAACCATCTCCATCACTGAATGTGTGGGCTTAGCGTGTGATGTCGAGGAGAGTTTGGCTATCTGGCTGGTGTACCGACTGCCCAGCGCACCGGCAGATACCCTGTCCGACCTGTGAGATGCTGTATCGGGCTGGGTCCTGGAGCCCCCCAAGGCTTTTAGTCCTGGGTGACTTCAATGTCCATGCTGGTGATGCAGCGTCTTTTCAGGCCAGGGGCCTGGTGTCATCCATGGAGGCACCGGGACTCTCCCAGTTTGAATCAACTCCCATGCATCAAGAGGGCCACGCGCTGGATTTGATTTGGGGGATGGGGATACGTGTGGATCTGATGACTACAGAGGTAGTTCCAAGGGTTCGACCACTTTGCCTTGGAGGTCTGGCTGAGCATACCACGCCTGTCCTGTTTAGGCGGCAAGCACATTCACGTTCGCCCACAGAGCCTACTGGATCCGATGCCCCTTGGCAGCTCATTAGATGAGCTGGTGGAGGACTGGGAGAACCGGCTCTCTGAAGCCATTGACAAGATCAACCCCAGCGCCCTCTCTGCCCTCACACCATAGCAGAAGAGGAGAAGAGAAGAGACTGGATTTATACCCCTTGCCCTTCACTACCCAAAGGTGTCTCAGAGCGGCTTACAAACTCCTTTCCCCCTCCCCACAACAGACACCCCGAGTGGTAGGTGGGGTTGAGAGAGCTCTTGAAAGAAACTGCTCTTGGCCAAGGTCATCCAGCAGGTGCAAGTGGAGGAGGAGTGGGGAATCAAACCCGGTTCTTCCAGAGCCCACGCACTTAACCACGACACCGTGGAGCTGCAGAGGATTAAGCGAGAGCTAAGACAGCTAGAGCGAAGGTGGTGGTGTGCTCATGACGAAGTGTCACGAACATCTTATGAAATGAGATGGCAGAGAAGGCAGCAAAGAAGGACTTCTGTGCGGCCTCCACTGAGTCTGTGAGCTCGCGCCCGGCTCAACTGTTTAGTCAATTATGACTCTGCCACAGGGCAGACCAAATAGTAGGGAATTGGCTATTGGCTTCGAGGCATTTGCGAGTTATTTCACAGATAAGATCGTAATGATCCACCAGGACCTCCCAATCACAATTGAGACAGTAAAGGAACTGGAAGCCCCTTGTCCACCTTCAGGTCCAATATTGGACCACTTCGACTGGCTCTCCCAGGAGGGAGGATCTTGGCAGCGGTGAGGCCTACCCCCGGCCTCCTTGACCCAGGCCCTTCTTGGCTGGGGAAAGTCTGCAGAGAGAGCATTCGGGACCCTCTAGGGGAAATTATCAACTTGTCCCTCTCTTATGTAGAGATACCAGCTTCGAAGTGGGACCCGAGGATCCCCCCCCCCAAGTTACAGCTCATCTCCAGACTACAGAGATCAGTTCCCCCCTGGAGAAAATGGATGCTCTGGAGGGTGGACTCTCTGTGGCCCACTGAGGGGTCCCCCGTCCGCCTCCCCAAGCTCCACCCCCAAATTTCCAGGAGTTTCCCAACCTGGATCTGGCAACCCTACCCCCCCTTCCCTGCTGGTGGCTGGGGGGGGCGGGGGGTCTGGTAGCCCTACAAATGTGTAGGATGGACATTACCCTTCTTAGCTTGAGCCAGTCACCAAACACCTGGACAGCCCTTCTATACAAGCACTAGCGGCAAACAGTAACCGCTGACTAATTCTACTGACCGTAGGCAGGACCCAGTGGCCAGCCACTGGAAATGGCCGGCCACACTGCCACGGAGAGCTTCATAAGCGTAAGAGCAGAAAACTTGCTCATTAAAAAAATGAAATCTGAATTCCTAGGCGGCCTCCCTCTGCAGCCGGTTCTCCATTCTGCACACTCTAGAGGCACTCACAGAGTCACAACATGCACACGACACAATGGGTGCGTTCAGACACGCCGTTTCAGCCGACATAAACTGTACCGGTTGGAACCGGTGCAGTTTATGCCGGCTGAAACGCGATCACACTTACCTCCATTTTGCGGATCCCATTGCAATACGCCCGTCCACACTTGTTGTCGGTTTGTTTTTAAACTTAGTTTGCGCATGCGCATAGGCAGCCATTCATAAAATGGCGATCTTCGCGCATGTGCAAAAAATCCTGTCTTACATTTAAACTTTAAAGGTAAGGACTTACCTTTAAAGTTTAAAGGGCACAGTAGCCTCCCTGAGGTCCCGGACGCCTCCGAAACGCTACAGTAAGGCCCTTTTCTTTTCTTTTTTATACAAACGGCAGGGCAAAGCTTCGCCCAAGCGCATATCGCCGTCCTTTAAAAAAAATGGCGGGCGAAAATTGGAAGCCTCAGGCTTCCAAACGGAAGTAGCTGTGCAACGGTGGAGAGCGATCAGACGGCGAGGTACAGTGTTTACAACCGTTGCACTCAGGATACCACCACTTGGGGACCTAGTGGCAGAGTGCAATGGTGTAAAGGGCTTTACAAAGGTTAGGGACAGGAGGCAGATGTTCGCCGTGTGAATGCCGGTAAGTACACCGGTTGGAACCGGCACCTATTCCGTTGTAAAGCCCCCGTCTGAACGCACCCAATATGTTTTATATTTTGCTTTTAAAAAAATTACAGCAGCTTTCTACCAAATCATCTTCGGGCAGCTTAGAGAAAGCGATAAATAACAGCATCATAAAAAAACCTAGACTAATAATTAAAACATCCTTCCACTAAAGTAGCAACATTTCATGAGACACTACAAATAATCAATTAAATCACTAGAGGAACAATGAAATAGAAAAGGAAGGAAGGCAGGAGAGGGGGAAAACACCCCAAGGTTACAAATGAAGAAGAAAAGATTCTGCACTTGTACATTTTTTTTGTCTGGCAAAGAGTCGTGTGCTGCTTTTCAGTAACCTTCCAATCTCTTCCACACTCAGCTAGGAATCTTATAGCCCGATTTGATACCAGTTTACTCAGAAGTAATCCCACTTTCTTCCAGCTCATATGCATAAGATTGTGGCCTAAACTGAACACCTCAATAATCCCCCCTATATCTAGGGTTGCCAACTTCCAGATGGCCCCTGGAGCTCTCCCGCAGTTCCCCTGGAGAAAATGGCCGGGGGTTTTTTGGGGGGGAGGGGGGTGGGCACTATGGCATCCTGCCCCCGCTGCGGTGCCTCCCTCCCCCAAACCCCGCCCTCCCCATGGCTCCCCCCCCCAAAAAAATCTCCAGGAATTTCCCAGATGCCAGACGAGCTTGAGGTGGTTGGGTTACCTTTGGAGTACAGCTCCTTCAGAGGCACATCCCCTGGAGCCAGAACTCTGACCACCTGGCCGGCAGCTGTGAGGGTCACACAGTTGGTTCGCTTTGCCCTCCTGCCCTTGCCGGGCCTTCCGTAGTAAAGCGGGTCAGAAGGCAAAGGCTGGCCCTTGCCCAGGGTGGAGCCTCTCTTCCAGCTGTAGACCTCGTTGGAGGACTGCGGAAAAGGAGGAGAGAAGCAAAACACAGTGGTGGAAAGCACCATCAAGGCACAGCCGGCTTATGGCGACTCTGCAGGGTTTTCAAGCCAGAAACGAACAGCGGCAGTTTGCCGTTGCCTGCCTCTGTCTAGCAACCTCGGACCACGCGAGCCAGGTGGGTGGTGAGCGAGGGACAGGGGGCAGCTGCCTCTGCAATGGGGAGCCTCCGGACTTCTTGCGAGAGGCTGGACGTGTGCAGAAGGCCTGTGCAGTCGGTTGGGCCTGTTCTAAAAGGGACGGAGAAACAGCAGACAAAGACGAGAACGGCTCCCTGATCCAGACAGCACAGAATAGGTGCCCACAACCCCCCCTCCCAAGCCTGAGGCCTTAGGAACGGGATCTGGGGCAAGGCTGGATCCCAGGGAGGGAGGATCATGAGCGAGAGACCCTGAACTCCCCAGTGAGCACCAGTTTCCCGTGCCTCTTCCTCATCACACTTATCCTGCAGAAACGTTGGCAATCCCTCCTCTATGATTTTGGGGGGCTTGTCATTTGCAGACACAGTCTTTGAGGCAGAATGATGCAGAGCCTATCTGATCCAGCAGGGCTCTTCTGGTGGTCTTATCATTGAGGGAATGCCAAATGAAACAAAAATGGTGGATGCAGCACCTACCGTGAGGTCTGGAAAGCCAACCACAAGAGTGGCGTAATTCTGTTCATCAGAGAGCATTCTGTTGGGTGAGCTGATATTCTGCCCAATGGCTGCACTGAGGTTCTCTGAAGACAGCTGGTCACTGGCAACGGCTTGTGGCTCAATCACTTCCGAAGCTGGGAAAAACATAAAGTGAACAAACAAAAGTCAATTTATTTAATCCAGAGAAGCAAAGTAGAAAACTAGGCAGGCAGGTTGATAAGGGCTTTTCTAGTTCAGGAGCTGCTAGGTCATACTGTGCAAAACACAGGAGCAGTTCCTTTGGGATCGATCAAAACCTTGAAAAGTTGAGATTAAGTCGTCCTCTGGTCCTCTGGCTGCTGGCACGAAGAAGCAAGCGGAGCCTCCCAGGCACCATTTCCACATCCCAGTTCAGGCTCTCATGAGTGCATTTGGGTGACTTTCTTGCAGCAGACATACAGGATATGTTTCTATATTGGCTATTTCAAGTTCTTACATTCTGAGAACCAGGGTGGTGTAGCGGTTAGAGTGCTGGGCCTGGGAAACCCAGGTTCCAATCCTCCCTCTACCATGGAAGCTTAGGCCAGTCGCACGCTCTCAGCCTCACCTACCTCACAGGGTTGTTGTGAGGATAAAAGGGAGGAGAGGAGAAGGACGTGAGCTGCTTTGAGTCCCCCCCACTGGGGAGGAAGGCGGGGTATAAATAAAATATGTTACCAAAGCAAAGGCAAATGCCATGGCAAACAATTTTATGAACACATCTGGTAAGAACACCAGAATAACCATGACTTTCAAAGTTATAGCTCATGAAGTGAGTTTGTTACATACTTATTTATATTTATGAATGCCAATCTCTCCCTCTCTCACCATTCCTCAGAGCCCAAGGCTGCTTGCACATCACAATTAAAAGCATCATAGTTTAAAGCATACAAAATAGAATAACTAACTCCCTCTCCCTTCTGCCAATTATTAAAGATGTATTCCTAAATTCCTGGAAGTAAGCCCCATGGAATAAAATTGGATTTATTCCTGCATAGAACTCCTTAGGGTTGCTCTCTAAATTATGTTAAAAACATGTGTTGATGTCCGACTCTCTGGGTATCTGAAGAAAGTACGGAATAGAGTTTGGAAAATAGGTTCCGAGGTCTACAACAATGAAAGAAAATTTGTATAAAATATTTCTGATGCCAATGCCCCCCACCCACCCACCCAAGGGCCAGCCTAGCTCTGCCAGGGCTTCTGGGCTGATTCATGCACATCTGTATCTCTTTCACATGCCACGAGGCTGGTGGTTTTCTCCTTACCATGTTTCATCCTGGAGAGCCAGTGAGGTGTGGCGCCTAGAGTGTTGGGGCAGGATCCAGGAGGCCCAGGTTCGAATCCCCCCTCTGCCTTCATGGAAGCCGGACCTGGGGCCAGTCACATCCTCTCAGCCTGACCCGCCTCACAGGGCTGTTTTGCAGATGAAATGGAGGAGGGGAGAACCGAGGAAGCTGCTTTGGGTCTCCAGAGGGGAGAAAGGTGGGATACAGGTGAACAAATAATCTTGCTCTTCCTCCAAGGGGCTCGGGGACCTCTCAACAACAATCCTGCAAGGTAGGTTAGGCTAGGAAAGTGTGACTGGCCCAAGGTCCTCTAGCAAGCTTCATGGGGCTGAGCAGAACTCTGAACCCGGGCTCTCCCAGTTCTAGTCACTATAAACACCCAGGCTCATTCTCACTTTCTCAGGCATGAAAAAAGGAGTGTGGGTGAAGGGAGCTGAGTGCCAGGCTCAGGATGCATTTTATGGTTCGCCTGCCATAGAGGAAGGAGGAGGGGGGAGAGGGGTGTGAAGACCAAATGCTTTCGTTTTCCTAAAGGCTTTGCCTTGTTTCTGTAGAAGGGTACGTGCTTAGTGTGTGTGTGTGTGTGGGGGGGTAGTTGACCTTTGTTTCTGGCGGGCAAATGCCATGGGCTGATTGGGTCCTGATCTTTGGTGCCTTTGCTTGAACACAATATATCTGCAATCCTCGCGCTTTCACCCTCAGTCCTAACAAAGCTCATGTTCAGTACGGTATCCTTCAACATCTCAATAAACTAAACTTTCTTCAAAGAGAACTGATTTAACCAGGATTCTGACACTGAGCCTTCCCCGGCATAGCCCCAGCACCTCAAGCACTTGTCTTCCATCATGCCAACTCCTGGAATCAAAGTTAGGCTGGGAGAAAAGGCCCTCGGGAAGTGGACCGTGAAGAAGCAAAGCGGGGCAGGGGGCGAGATGTCGCTCCCCTTCACCCACATGCACCTTGGCATGTTAAAGTAAGAATCCTCCCCCCCCCCTCCGCTTCTCCGCACGAACCAAGCAGGAACACCAGCCTCCCGTGCAGCTGCAGCACCGCCTGGCTCAGTGGGAAATGTATGGTGCTGCTGGCAGGAGGGGAGGAGAAGAAAAGGAAAAAAGAGGTCTCTGCAAATTTGTATCAAACATTTGGAAATTAGCTCTCCTGCTGAGGCTTACTGAGGCGTAATGGCAGGGCCTCAGTTAATTACTCTCAGTATTCCACAGTTTAGGATACATCTGCTCATCAGTCTCCAATTTGGACGTATTTATTTCCTTCACTATGTTTCCCCCCCCGCAAATTAAACCCAAACAAATGGTAATCTAAGCTTGTTGTTCCTGTTTGTAGCTTGCATCTGTCAAAACATCCTCATTATGTTGTATCCTCATTTGCTCCCCACCCTCTGCCTATGTGTAGGGACTGGTAACTCCCATTTCACGGTGTCTGAGGCAGTGGCCGTGCCCACGAAAGCTCACCCCTCGAATGAGACTTTGCTGGTCTCAAAGGTGCCCCCGGCTGGGCTCAGACTTTGTTCCCAGGTGACCACAGACGGCCTCTCCTGCCATTTGAATACTCCTACTCGGGGTATTTGGAAGATTTCAGGAGACGATACCAAGGTCTTTACTTATTTCATTAATTTATTTAAAACATCTATGAACCACCTTTCTCCCTTACAGAACTCAAGGCACTTTATAATAGAAATAAAATGATTATTAAAAATAAAAATAAAAAACAATACACAGAAAACAACAATTATAAAAACCCCAAATAGCTCACAATTTAAAAACTCCAGTTAGGACTGCCAATAAATAAAAACTAAATCAGTCAAATATAACCCTAATTAAAACCATCTTCAACTGCCTCCTGAAGACTGGCAACCAGAAGGCCGGGCCCTCACCTCCCTGGGGGGGCTGTTCCTCAGTTGTGGGTCTGCCACTGAAAAGGCCCCCCCTCCCTCTCTCATGTGTACCCACCAAACCGAAGGTCTTTGATTTGCGGGGCAGTCAGGCGGTGTCTCTCCCAGTGAGCGTAATCCCCAGGCAGGGACATGTGGGAGAAGACGGGTCCTTCAGATATCTCGGCCCCAAGCCATGTAGGGCTTTATAGGACAAAATCAACACCTTGAGTTGGTCTCTGATGTTCTTTTTAGTCACGTGTCCTTTCGCTAATCACTAAGAACTAGGGGAGTGTCCTTTCGCTAATCACTAAGAACTAGAAAAAAAAAATCGTTTCTCCAAGCTGGAGTCACAATGGACCAGGGACTCGTACCTCCCAAGTCCAGGCCCAAAACTGTATCCTCTGACCCACAATGGAAGACTGTCAGAGATGTTTTTCAAGTATCCTTTTTTCACAGTTATAATAACCGACAGCAATTGTGCAAGGCACATCTGAGCATGTGGAAACCTGGAGAGACAAAGAGCAAGGCAATCTAACCTCCATACCTGTGGTTACTCCAAATCCAGCCTCCACTGGCTCCTCACTCACGGCATGTAACTGGCAAATGTGACTCTCTTCAGAGGCCATGGGCACAGGCTTCGTCAAAAGATACTTTCTGCAAATTATGAGGAAATTGCTCACAGATGGTGTTAAACGGATAAATGCTACAATCTCCTTCCCATAATCATCTACAGGTATCTAATGAATGCCGCTGTCTGCAGCTCCATTCCAAATCATAAAAACATAAGAAAAATCCTACTGGATCAGACCAGTGGTCCATCTCGTCCAGCATCCTGTCTCACACAGTAGCCAACCTGCTCCTCTGGAGGGCCAATAACAGGGCAGAGAGGCTGAGGCCTTCCCTTGATATTATGAACATAAGAAGAGCCCTGCTGGATCAGACTAGGGGTCCATCTCATCCAGCATCCAGGCTCACACAGTGGCCAAACTGCTCCTCTGGAGGGCCAATAACAGGGTAGAGAGGCCGAGGCCTTCCCCTGATATTAAGACCAGTGAGGGTCCATCTCGTCCAGTCTCCTGTCTCACACAGTGGCAAACCAGTTCCTCTCGAGGGCCAGCAACAGGGCACAGAGGCTGAGGACTTCCCCTGATGTTGCCTCCTGGCTCTGGGATTCAGGAGTTTACTACCTCTGAACGTGGAGGTTCAGACCTAGTAGCCACTGATAGACTTCTTCTCCATGAATCTGTCTAATCTCCTTTTAAAGCTGTCTATGCCTGTGGCCATCACTACATCCTCTGAAGTAAAATTCCATATTTTAGTCCCTTATTGCGTAAAGAAGTATTTTCTTTTTTCCATTTTAAATTTACTACCCATCAGCTTCATTGGGACCACACCAAGTAACATCTGTACACAAGGAATCAGGTGAGACAGATGGATGATATGGTGGCTCCACACATTGCAGCTGTCATTTTGAGGGGGGGTATCACCAGGCCTAACGATCACCAGGTATCACAACTGAACTCCAGACAACAGATCTCTCCCCCCTGAAGAAAATGACTGCTTTGGAGGGTGGGCTCTATGGCATTCCATTCAGCTGAGGCCTCTCCCCTCCCCAAACCCTGGCTTCCTTAGACTCCACCACAGAATAGCATTCCCCACGCTGGATCTGGCAACCCTAGTCAGGACTGGCCACAATGAGTACCCCACAAAGGCCTGGAAAGGGCTTCATTCCTTTGCCTATTTACTGACAAAACCAAGCTTGGTTGCCTAGCAACAGCCATTGAGGGAAAAGTTAGTCCCACAGGAGCCAAGGAGAAGTGTCTTCGTCAGGAGAGACAGCCATTTTGTGGGGGAAGAGTGTCCAGGCTGGCAGTGGGTGGGGGAGAGAAGCAGACTCAACACGCAGCCAATGGCACACAAGTACTCTTGAGTGGCGGTTGATGAGCCAATGGCTGATGGAGTGTACTGCACAGCCAATGGAAGAGCTGGAAATGGCCAGTACGTAAGAGAATTATATATATAGGATATTTGTGCCCAGAAGAAAGGAGAACTTATTTTCAAGGTTAACATTTGTCGTATTTGTGCCCAGAAGAAAGGAGAACTTAGATATTTTCAAGGTTAACATTTGTAGACATTCAGGATGTGTAGTGAAGATCACTTACCACAGGATTAAGTCCTCATTAACCCAATTTACTTTTCCTTTTGTACACAAAGGAGTGTGGTTAAAAATGATAAAGCAGCGGAGTCTCTCCTCCACTTTTCTTCCCAGAGTGTATTTGTCATTTCGATCTGGGCTGAGAAGAGCCCCTCTATGAGCTTCCCATCCTCCAGCGAGCAATCTCACTCGGGAAAAGCCCCCCTGTGAACCAGGCCCGTTCCCTCATGAGTTCTTCCCCCCCGTCAGGGAACACTACTGGCACGCATAGCTTTGTCTATGCACCATACTTTTCTTAGGCATGTCTCCAGCCATCCGCAGACTTGGCAGAGGTGGATTTTCCTGCTTTCTCCTCCCGCTGCAGCCCATCTGTGTTCACTCAGGAACAGCACAAGGGGGGGGGGGGGGGAATTAGCAGAGACCAGCATCTCTTCTTCTGTAAATGGGAATGCCAGCCTCTCTCTGTGCTTGCTCCCATCTTTGTCCAAATGAACAAGCAAGGTGCCTCCCAAGAAGACCAAACACGACTTATGTGGGTTGTAAGCATGCCAGGAAGCATTGTGTGGAAGTCTTTACATTGGTGTGCGAACAATCATATCAAGAGAGATGCATGTAAAAGAACTAAGTAAACGTGTCTCTAGAGAGCAGTTATGACAGAAAATCCTGTCAAGCCAAAAACATTTATGTTTACATGCTGACCATAGAGGTCCACGTAGGACTTTGTCTATCTTACTGGTTTGTCTTGCTTTCCACCAGGAGCCACTGGTCTTCGGCCACCAAAAAGACAGACTTGAGGCTGACTGGGAGTGAGATGGTGTGAACACGGCCCTCCAGGGCATCGAGAACAACTAGGTGGCTCCTAGGAAACAGTGGTAAAAAAACCCACAAGTGTTGGACACAGGACGATATGAAGAGAAGGGCATTTTTCAGCCCTGAGGGTAGGATGTGGGAAAGGAGAGTCACTGCTCACCCTTCTTCTTTGTAGAACACAAGCCAGTTTTTGTGTGAAAACTCTTTGCACATTTTATGACTGCTCTAAGGAAAACAAATGGCAAAGTTAACAATCTCAAAATACTATAATATTTTAATAGTTTTGTTCCTTGCTAGAAATACCAGGCTAGAAATACCTGGATGGCCCAGGCTAGACCCATCTCACCAGATCTCAGAAGGCCTGGGCAGGACTTGGATGGGAGACCAACAGGGAAGCCCTGGGCCACGACACTGAACTTCTCTTGCCTCGGAAAACCTACAGAGTCACCCTAATTTGGCAGCGACTTCACACACACACACACACACACACACACAGACAATACCTGGCCATTATATAAAAAAAGATGCTTATAGTCAGACACCTAAATTTATAGCAAATCTATCTGGGAGAAAATACCGCCCACAATCTTGCTTATCTGGCCACAGTTCTCTTGGAGTGAAATAACCCATTAGGTAATGCAGCTCCCCGCCAGGCGGAACCGGTCACATCATCAGAAACATGACATACACCCTTGTTTGGCTCTGCCACAGAGTATAACACCATTCCCCAGTAGGATGCTCTTTACTTACACATAGATTACAAGTGCCTGTATCTAGTCACTCTCCAACATAACCTGGATTCCTGACTGTGTAAGCGAAGAGTGGATGAAGAATGAGTTCTTAAATTAAGCTGTGTCCGATCGTCGGTTGATCAGAGATGCTAACTTCAGCCTAACTCTTGCAGCTCCGTTACCTGCAGGGCTGCTGCTCCTTTTTTGGGTGGTGGTGGTGGTACTCACCAGTATTGTGTACAGACACCTTTTTTAGGGGCTCTCCCAAGTCCCAGGGTGGGTGGGTGGGGGGAACAGATGGAAATTGGTGCAACTTTATATAGGAAAGGTGGTGGTGGGAAGTCACAGCTGCCTCATGGCAACCTCGGGGGGGGGGGGCCAGTTTCTGTCAGAGCTGTTCTTGAAAAAAGAGCAGTTTCTTTCAAGAGCTCTCTGAGCCCCGCCCACCTCACAGGGGGTGTCTGTTGTGGGGAGGGGGAGGGAAAGGAGTTTGTCAGCCGCTCTGAGACTCCTTCGGGTAGTGAAGGGCCACCATGGGGTCTAAATCCAATCTCTTCTTCTTCTTCTTCTTCTTCTTCTTCTCCTCCTTCTCCAGGCAAGAGACACTCGGAGGTGGTCTGCCCTGGCCTGCCTCCGCGTCATGGCCCTGGTATTCCTGGGAGGTCTCCCATCCAACTGCTAGCCAAGGCCGACCCTGCTTCGCTTCTGAGATCTGGCAAGATTGAGCAAGCCCAGGATATCCAGGCCAGGGCGACATGTGAACATTGGTATGTTTTTAAAAAAACAAACCAGAAAAGAGCACTGGGTACCTGAAACCCTTTGAAGTGGACGTGCCAGGGAGAGCAAGCCCTTTGCATGCAGAGGCAGGCACACGCCCCTCTCCCCCCCCCCCCCCCCCCCCCCCCCCAAAGCGCGGCGCGCGGGGGGGGGGGGGGGGGCTTCTGACGGAGTGCTCGGGAGGCCGCTGGGGCCTGTCTTCTCTGGGCAGGTGCTGCTGCTGAGCTTGAAGCCCAGTAGGCATGTGTGGTCTGGCATGACCACAACAGAGAAGGAGGCTTTAAGTCTGAAGGCGGCAAATAAGAAGCAAGGGGACTGCTGAACAGGGAGAACCCGAGGAGGATCCTGCTGGGTCAGACCAGGGGGGGGGCCCATCTAGTCCAGCCTCCCGTCTCCCACCCAGGAGCCAGAGAGTTCCTCTGGAGGGGCCTTTCCCTTTGGGACTCAAGGCAGGCGGCACAGACCCGTTCAGCACACCTGGCAGAGCCGGGCACCCAGGAGACCAGGCCGCGGGGCATCTGGCCTGGAGAGAGCCAGAAAACCAGCCAGAGGCGAAGCACAGGGTGGGTATTAACATGATACGATAAATGAAAGCAAAAACCGCACAGAAGAGGGAGCCTACTTACAGCAGCAGAACGTGTGCCCCTGGGTGTGCCTGTGTGTGCGAGTGGGGTGGTGGTGGTTGTTTTGCCCCCAGGTCACAGCTGGCTTCTGGTGAGACCCCTCAAGGGATCCTCAAGGCAAGAGGCATTCAGAGGTGGTTCGCCATGGCCTGCCTCTGCGTAGCCACCCTGGACTTCCTCCCGTATTCACCTGGGCCGGCCCTGCTTAGCTTCCGAGAGCTGATGAGACTCCCCAGTCCCCAACCGTCCACCCCAAGCCTCTCTCTGAGCCACATCGCTACACTGCAGCAGTACTGCCTGTGCAGAAAAGCCCTCTTGAATAATCCAGTTTTGCACCGTTTGTAGAAAGGCAGGCGGAGGGGAGCCCTCCTGACCTCCTCAGGCAGGCCATCCCACAAGGAAGGCACGAGTGTGGGCAGTGGCTGATCTTGCCCATTTTTAGGGTGGAAACCCATCGAAGGCTGTCTTCAGAAGAGTGAAGCTGTCATGGGAGTGCACAGAAGGAGGGGGGGGGTCCCGTAGACATGAGGCACCGAGGCCACGAAGGGCTTTAGGACAAAGCTTGGGTCCAGCGGGGGCACCTTTAAGAACAACAAAGTTTAATTCTGGGGATAAGCGTCCATGTGCATGCATCCTTCTTCAGAAGTGTGTCTGCACACGAAAGCGTATCCCCAGGATTAAACTTTGTTTGTCTTAAAAGTGCCACTGGACACAAACTCTGTTTTACTGCTTCAGACCAATACACCTGCCCACCTGAGTCTATCTTCATGAAGGGCTTTGTATGCGACGGTCAGTACCTTTTTGGTAGCACCTTTAAAAAAAAAGCCAGCACAGCTTGCTTCAGATGCATGAAGTGCGGACATGCGTCAGGATAAGGACATAAGGATATGGCTGTGTGTCCCTGCACAGGCACACAGTGATAGACAGTGGACTGTGTGCGACCCACTGAGCCTACACGGGAAGCCACCAGGCTGCTCTGCTCGTGGAGGCCCCCCCTGCACTTTCACGCATCCTGGCCAAGAGGGTGCTCTTTCTCCCCACCTCCTCTTTGCTGCCCCACCAGGACGTCCTTCTGGGAGCCTCACACATCTCTGGGGACAGCAGCAGTTGGCGTATGGTATGCGTGTTGGTGTCCAGCAACAGAATGGCATTCGTCTGCACAGAGAAAGGATAAATTTTACATCCCCTTGTAGTACATGTCAAGCTGTGCAGCAACACAGACTCTTGAAAGAAAGCAGGAGAGGACTTTGTAGAGCTTAAGGTGGATTTCACTTTCCAGGAAAAAAACTAGTTGAGTTCCTACATACACCTTTGACAAGAAGACGGAGACTCTCAAGCGTATTTCTTTGTTCACGTTTCTCGGACACTCCAACTCCTGGCATGGAGTCATGTCACCCCCCCCCCCCCGGTTAGAAAGCAGAGAAAACAATCTACAAACTTGGATGTGATGATGCTTGAGATGACAGCACAGAAACAATCAGAGACCTACTGCAGATCACTCTGTTAAATTACTGGGTTAAAAATTAGGGTTGCCACCCTCCAGGTGACAGCTGGAGATCTCCAGGGATTACAGTTTATCTTCAGGCAACAGAGATCAGTTCCCCCTGGAGGAGACGGCTGCTTTGGAGGGTGGGCTCTCTGTGAGCACCAGACCCCCCCCACACACACACACCTCTGCAGGATCTTCCCTTAAACAAAGACTGGCACTTGCGATGTTGCTGCAGCACTTTCCTTCATCTCCAGGAATTTCCCTGGCAATCATTGATTAAAATTATCCAACTGGTGCTCTAATTCTAGCACATCAGAATTTAGAAAAGGATGAACAATCTAAAAGGACATCAAGAATGCAACACAAGCAGTCCCAATCCTGTCCCAGACTTGTCCTATATTCTGAGAAACAAAAATCTTGTTTTAAAAAAGATCATTCAGGGGGTTCAAACACAGCAAACCATTATCCAGCATTAGCATGGGATTTTCTGCACAGTTTACAAATCACTTCCAAGTTATCACCACACCAGAGACCCCATTTATGCAAAAGTACTTCATGGAGAAAAACAATGAACCTCTGGATTTCCAGACAAAGAAATGGCCTTTCTTTCCTCACTTCTTGGAGAATCTCTACATGCATTCGTGCAACTGAACCAAGGAAATCGTTAAGATTTTCCAAGTCTCCCTGAGGCACAAAAACAGGGTTCTGTTCTTTCAGTGCACGTGAAGTTTACAGAGTCAGCTGGACAAATAGCAAGGCAGTTCTCTCCTCCACAATCCTGGATGTTAATGGTTCCCATATGCACCGAGTGACTGCTGGTGTATTAGTTGGGTGTATAAAAATAGGAGTTTGCGTCACCGGTGAGAACACACGTGTCCAGCTGCAGCCGCTTTGGCAGAGTCCTTCCAGTGGGCTGGGACGAGAAGCTGTGGCCGCTCCGCTGCTTCTCTGGTGTTTATTTTCTACTGGGAGAGGAGAGACCTCTGGGTGACCCGGCCTCCCTAGACTGCCTTGGAGCCCAAACACTCAACAGATGCAACAGCCATTATTTGGAGGGGGTGCGCTTTTATTTTTAGCTACTGCAAAGCTTCCCTTTCCTTGCCACAGTCTGTGACTTCACCAGGGTTTTCCTGCCTTTAGAAAAGCTTACTTCAAACAAGTATTTAACTGTAGTTCAGGGAAAGGGAAGCTGATACCTGCAAAGGAGAAGGGGAAGCACACTGATGAGCAGAAACTACTGAGGCACACTCAGCAGCCTGGGTTCTGTAAGGGAAGATCTTGTCTCGCTAACCTGTTAGTGTTCTTTGAGGGGGTGAACGAACACGTGGACAAGGGGGAGGACCCAATAGATGTTGTTTACCTTGACTTCCAGAAAGCTTTTGATAAAGTTCCTCATCAAAGGCTCCTGAGTAAGCTCAACAGTCACGGGATAAAAGGACAAGTCCTCTTGTGGATAAAAAACTGGCTAATTAATATGAAACAGAGAGTGAGTATAAATGGGCAATTTTCTCAGTGGAGGGTGGTAACAAGCGGGGTACCCCAGGGATCAGTACTTGGTCTGATGCTTTTTAATTTGTTTACTAGTGATTTGGAGTTGGGAGTAAGCAGTGAAGTGGCAAAATTTGCGGATGACACAAAATTGTTCAGGGTGGTGAAAACCAGGGAAGATTGTGAGGCACTCCAGGGGGATCTGTCAAGGATGGGCGAGTGGGTGTCAACGTGGCAAATGGGGTTCAATGTGGCCAAGTGCAAAGTGATGCACATTGGAGCCAAAAATCCTAAATATAAATACACATTGATGGGGTCTGAACTGGCAGAGACTGATCAAGAGAGAGATCTTGGAGTCGTAGTAGATAACTCACTGAAAATGTCGAGACAGTGTGTGACTGCAATAAAAAAGGCCAATGCTATGCTGGGGATTATTAGGAAGGGTATTGAAAACAAATCAGCCAGTATCATAATGCCCCTGTATAAATCAATGGTGTGACCTCATTTGGAATACTGTGTACAGTTCTGGTCACCACACCTCAAAAAAAAATATAGCATTGGAAAAAGTGCAGAAAAGGGCAACCAGAATGATAAAAGGGTTGGAATACTTTATTGCCAGAAGAGCTGCTTGCATCTCAGGTAGCCCCAATAGCAGGGGCACCCCACTTCTAACCTGACTCAGAGACCCACAAAACTCAGGCCAAGGAAGACACTCCTGGTCCTGAAACACACAGCTCTGAAAAAGGGTCTCCACATTCAGGTGGCAACAAGACAGCCCTGAGGGCAAACCTCCAGTCTCTCCCCCCCCCTCCACCCAGCAGAGATATGATTGTTGAATGACAATGGCGGTTCCACCAGGTGTAGTACCTACATTTCTAAAGGCTACTCAGAGACCACCTGGCGAATAGCCCTCCTGACTCCAGTCCCTCACCCAGCCCTTTTGTTGGTCATCCCATGTCTATTTGTGTGAATTCTTTGTCTCAGTACTTGTCCTTCCTTGCGCCATCCCTCAGGATACTGAGATAAACCAATCCAGCATTCAAATTATTAGTGATCCTTCCTGACACTAATCAGGGACCCACCTCCCATCCTTTGTCTATATCTGGGAACCTATTCAACTGCCTTGGCAGGATCATCAATGGACGTAAAATCCATTCAGCTAGCCCCAGTTTCTGCTTCACTTGTATGTCAGGAAATACCTCTGGAATAATCCTGTCTCCATTCAGCTTCCTCCTGTCAAACATTAAGGATCTTCCCCTCCTTTGTCTGGCACCAGGGAAACGCCAGGCCACTCTGTTGTTCCACAATGGACACTCCCAGCCACCTATCCAGCACCTGGCTTAATCCCATTATAGCTATTGTTAAAGCCTGACTCTGCCCCTCTGGGACACCACTGGTCACTCCTGAGTTACACTCTGCCTTGTACCACACCTCCATGGACTCCTTATTGGTCTAGAAGATCTATTGTTCTCACCTGAGACCAGCCCCCAAGGCCTCCCACCGGTCTGCATTGCTTTCCAATGTCTAGATCCGTCAGAGCACATGGCTTCAGACTGTGTGCCTCTGCCCCTGATGCCAACTGGCAGCCCAACCCCAAACCTTTGGGTTTGGGCCACAATCCCTTCTTCATGGGCCTCTGCATGTGTGGACAGGTAGTATCACCCCATAACTGACCCCTCCATTAGCTATCAATCACCTCTGCTTCCTTAGTTCTGTACTGTGTGTGTGTGAATGCTTGATTTTATGTTTGTCTGTTTAAGAATCCTTCAGTAAAGAAATCACTGCTTTAGTAATCTAGCCTCTGCGTCTATTTCTGGGACTGGGAAATCAAACTCCCGCAAACATAGGTTCTGATCCTATATTTAATGCCTATTGCAATTTAATACTCATAATTCCCCACATTTATTCATAAATTAAGGCAGTTCGGCTAACAGCTTTCCTTATGAAGAAAGGTTAAAGCGCTTGGGGCTCTTTAGCTTGGAGAAACGACGACTAAAGGGTGACATGATCGAGGTTTACAAGATTATGCATGGGATAGAACAGGTAGAGAAAGAGGTACTTTTCTCCCTTTCTCACAATACAAGAACTCGTGGGCACTCAGTGAAATTGCTTAGCGTTCGGGTTAGAACAGGTAAAAGGAAGTACTTCTTCACCTAAAGAGGGATTAACCCATGGAATTCACTGCCACAGGAGGTGGTGGCGGCTACAAGCATGGACGGCTTCAAGAGGGAATTGGATAAGCATATGGAGCAGAGGTCCATCAGTGGCTATTAGCTGCAAGGTATAGATAGGAACTCTGGGTCTGGGGCATGGGATGCTCTGTATTCTTGGTGCTTGGGGGGGGGAGGGAACAGTGGGAGGGCTTTTAATGTCCTGGCCCCACTGCTCGACCTCCTGATGGCACCTGGTATTTCTGGCCACTGTGTGACACAGAGTGTTGAACTGGATGGGACATTGGCCTGATCCAACATTGGGTTCTCTTATGTTCTTAAGCAAAATATTTAAACATTACCTAGTTCTTCACTGCTTATCATCCTCTTTGCATACTATAAAACTTCCCACATCTATTTTTCCTTTTCACGGCCAGTCACACTCTCTCATCATAGCCTACCTCACAGGGTTGTTGTGCTATGTTGAAGACCTGCATTGTGCAGGGGGTTGGACTAGATGACCCTGGAGGTTCCTTCCAACTCTATGATTCTATGACTAATGGTTAAAAAAAAGGAAGAAGACTGCTTTGGAATGTATTTTCCGTTCTCCTGGCTATGGTGGACCGAGACTGAGATGCAAAGGAATAAGGGCTGAGGGAAGAGGAGTTTTCCGCCAGGCCAAATGGCAACCATTAGCATTGCCAAAGGGCAGCCACAGGATGGCCCTTCAGATTCCGTCTGGCGTGACGTAGGGTGGTGAGTGACGCATCCCCACCCCCACAAGCAGGAGTTGCCCGTCTCCGCCTCCTTTCCCTCATTTAGGCATGCAAAGCAGGGACGGTGATCTCATATCTCACGTGGTGCTTTTTCCGCCCCACAGGCAGCATCTAATGCAGCAGGAGGAGAGCAGGAAGTCTGCCTGCTTAGGGAGGAGGAACAGGCATCAGAGGGAGAGAACTGACTGCCCAGAAACAGGAAGCAGATTTTCTACCTGCTCTTCGTGCAGAATGACTTGTCCTTGGAGCGGACCTCCCAGTGCCGCCACAGTCACAAGAGGTTGCCAGACGCCTCCAACCGTCCTTGGGAAGATATCATACAAGTCGACATAATATCCATTTGCACTGGATGTTTCCATAAAGTATAAAGACACTGGATTGCAAGTAGCCACATAAAGGGAGTTTTTGGTTTCATTCTCTTTAAAGAAGAGGAGAGGAAATAAGCAGATTAGGGGCACATTCAAGATTTCTCTGTGATGAAAAGGTTGTTTGGGGACTAACACAGTTACTTTGACTTTACAACAAGAGCACATTTAAATATGTTTAATCTGACACATTCATTACACATCCAGTGCTTCGGAAGTCAAGGTGGGGAAGCTCACACATTTAGCCCCAGAGTTTGGGAACTGGAGGGCCCCCGCACAGAACATGGAGCAGCCACAACCTCTGCCAACCACACATCTACAACACGGCTCCTTTGGGCAAGGGCGGACATGCAAGTGCAGTGCGCCCTCTCTCCCACTTATCCCCGTCCCACTGTCCCTCTCAGGGCTATGGGGCCAAGGGAGAGCAGGAGGCCAGGGAACCCGCCTCCCAGAGCAGCCGCTTCCTCCAGGGGGACGGATCCCTGTCATCGGGAGGCCAGTTGCCATTCTAGGAGAGCTCCAGTCACCACCTGGGGGTTGGCCACCCTACATGGCACGGGGGGGTAATCTTGCTCTTTTCAAGTGTCAAAACAGGCTCCCTGTGTGGCATTTTAAATGGTCAAATTGTTATATAAAATGATGTTGGCAGAAGGAGGAGGAGGACTGCATTGATACCCCATGGCCCTTCACTTGGGAGTCTCAGAGCAGCTCACAATCTCCTTCCCCTTCCCTTCCCCACACAACAGACACCCTGTGAGGCGGGTGGGGCTGAGAGAGCTCTCGCGAGGACTGCTCTTGAGAGAACAGCTCTGAGAGAACTTGTGACTGACCCAAAGTCAAACCAGCAGCTTCATGTGGAGGAGGAGTGGGGAATCAAACCCGGTTCTCCCAGATTAGAGTCTGCTGCTCTTCACCACCACACCAAACAGGCCAAACCCTTGTGTAATATGTAGTTTGGCCCTCAGCCTTTAGTTTGGAAGCAGCAGAGGCCTCGGCTTCTGCAGTCTGTTGAAAGGGCTTGGTGAAATCTCCACAGCTTGTGAAGCTGCTGAATCAAGGTGTTTGGGGTCAGCCATGCATATTTACAAAAATAAATCAATAGGAACACAGTGCTGCTGACACCAAGAAAACAAAATACACTGTGAAAAAACAATTTCTAACAATTATATACGAATAAAAACTTGTGCAAGCTTATTTTCTGATAATTATATTAAAGTTAAATGCAATATAATAGAAGGAAACTCCATAATATGGAATGTTGAATGTATGTGTACAACATGTCTTACTAAATAAATCTTAAACATATATGTATACCATGTCAAAGGACAAAAGACGAGCCACGACAAGTCAAACAAAGTTGCGTAACATCACACATAACAACTCAAAGAAAAATTCAGGCACCGAGATGACTTGTGTTTTCTGATATACAGCAGGTATATCAGTATCTTTCTGTGGATATGACTTTCCAGCAAACTAACGTGTCTCCCAGGTGAGATCACATTTCCAATCTTCATCAGAGTCAAGGATAAGCATTTCCATAAATCATAAAATCATAAATCATATAAAAAATAAATCGTAAAAAGGATATCAACATATATCATCTACAGAAGGATAAAAATACACAGTATACCTCCCAAACTTCATGAAAACTTACAAGCTGCTTAAAACTCAGAAGGGTTGGTAGAAGTTCTTAATTTTTACCATTACTTGGTAACATAAATAGTTGGCTGGTGCTAATTATTTTCAGCTGTGCTCAAAGTAACAGTCCTCATATAGGCTAAACACTAATGACTACACAAAACATGAAAAATCTAAACTTTGATTTAAGCCATACTCAGTAAATGCATGCAATTGAAACATCCAAAAACTCTCCAATTGTAACAACCTTTTATGAATATTTTATTGTAAGATTGTCTATTGCATTTGGAAATAACAATGGAAATAACAATGGAAATAAACCCACATATCTTCAGCTACATGTCCCTTTTCAATGGAGTGAGTGACCATTGGAGCTTCTACACTTTTGTGTTTTATACGAGACTCTGATGTTGTAAAATGTGGGTTAGGGTACTACCCTCACAGTACTGCCCACATACAATTTTTGACATGGGCAGATGATGTTGTTGTTTAGTCGCACAGTCGAGTCCGACTCTTCGTGACCCCATGGACCAGATCCCGCCAGGCCCTCCTGTCTTCCGCCATCCTCAGAAGTTGGCTCAATTTCATGTTCGTTGCGTCTGTGACACTGTCTAACCATCTCATACTTTGCTGTCCCCGTCTTCTTTGACCTTCAGTCTTTCCCAGCATCAGGGCCTTCTTCTCCAGTGAGTGCTCCCTTCTCATTGGGTGGCCAAAGTATTTGAGCTTCAGTTTCAAAGTACATAACTTTTCTTCAATGAAATTGCTTTTAAGTAACAAGCAAAATAATTCACACCCTAATCTGTGGGGTGTGCCTCCATATCGTTCTGCAGCTAGACTCCAATCCAGGAGCACCTCAGAGACCAACGAGGCTTTTGGGCGCCACGCTTTTGGGCGTCAACGTCCCCCTGGCCAGGTACTCTCTGATGAAGGGAGGGCATCTGACGAAGGGAACACGGACTCTTGAAAGCTTATCTGCTCTGGAAATCTTGTTGGTCTCCAAGGTGCTGCTGAACTCGAACCTGGCTCTTTTACTGCAGACCAACGTGGCTCCCCTCTGGAACAACCCTCATGCAGTTGCCATGACCTGGACAGCCCAGGCTAGGCCTATTTTGTCAGATCTTGGAAGCTAACCAAGGTCAGCCCTGGCTAGGATTTGGAAGGGCCGCCTCCAAGGAATACCAGGGCCGTGACGCAGAGCCAGGCAATGGCAAACCCATCTCTGAAATGTCTCTTGCCTTTGAAACAACTCTAGCCCGCCACCTAGTGGTGCATAACGCTAAAGTGGTGCAAAATGCTAGACTTCTGGCTTCCAGACAATCCTAGGATCTCCTAGGATTTGCGGTGGCTCAAGTGGTTAAGATGCTGAACTGCAGGCTGTGGAAGGTCAGTAGTTCAGCAGTTCAAGACCTGGGTGCCGCATGATGGAGTGAGCTCCAATCTCTAGTTCCAGCTCCTGCCAACCTAGCAGTTCGAAAGCAAGAAATGGCAAGTAGATAAATAGGTACCACTTTAGTGGGAAGGTAACAGCGTTCCATACGCCTTGGTGTTTAGTCATGCCGGCCACATGACCACGGAAACGTCTTCGGACAGCGCTGGCTCTTCGGCTTTGAAACGGAGGTGAGCACCGCAACCCTAGAGTCGGACTCAACTGGCTTTCGAGCAAGGGAACCTTTACCTTTTACCTATATTATTATTGTTCTTATTGTTGTTGCAGGTTTATATTATCATCAGTTTAGCAAAAGCGAGGTTCCACTCTACCTTGTGCCACAGCAACGTCACACACTAAATTAACTTCATTCAAAGGCAGAGACCAAAAAGCATGTTCTTCTGTGAAACTCAGGGACCTGGCGTCATGCCTCTCCACGGGAAATGCCTGCACATTTAAATACAGTGGACCCTAAAAGAAAGTGAGGAGAAATACCCTGAAGCTCAGGTTCTTCAACATTCTTTACAGATGGCATCATTAAGGGCAAACCTACATATGGGGGGGGGGGGGGGTTCTTTGGTTTTGGGGGCCCCAATCTGCCATCAGCCAGCTGGCCAGCAGAGGGAGCCCCACCTACAAAAGGTCCTGGTGTGCCCAATGTGCCCAGAGGTGACATCATCATGCGGGGCACATTGTTCAGGAGACACTCTAGCATTTGGGTAAAAACTCTGTGGTGACCTTAGAGGAGTCTTGGAGCCGGCCTACAACCCCCCGCCAGGATGAAGGTCCAAGGCCTGGCAACCCTGCCTACATACAATCACAAATTCCATGGGGTGCAGGAAATCTCTATGAGAGAAGTCAAACATTGTTGAGTTGTGTGATTATGTCAAGCGAAGGTTCCCTTCCTTTAGGCTTCAGTGCCAGGGAAGCTGAATGCTTCATGGGGGGTGGGGGGTGGGGCTTGGACTTCTGATTCCAGGGGTAGAGCCTAGTCTCTGAGGCCCTGTGCCTGTGCCCCTGTAATGCCTGCACACAGCATCCGTTTGTAAAGAAATAGATTGTCATAAAGAAGTTTAAGCCTCCAGCATTGCCTCTTCCAGAATATTCTTCACCATGAACTTCCCACAAAGATAATTTCAGAGACAGAGGTCATTTTGGGGGGGGATCGCAGTTCCCCCGGGTGAGGTATGGGTTTTTCTACGAAACGACCCCTGGTCAGAGATCTGACCAAGGGATCTTCTCGGCTTCCTGGCTAAGATCAAGTGTAGCATCTACAACACCTCAAACATCTTGTTGGTCTCCAAGGTGCTCCTGGAACCTAACTGAACTTCCCAGACTTTCGAGAAAAAGGGGGAGCCGACCCGTACTGGGCGGGGGGGAGCAATGCTGTGGAAGTGCATAATGGCGAAACTTTGATTATAAATGTAGTGGCTCACCTGAGGTCAGCACGAGAAGGAAGGGACCCTTGCCTCCAGGACTCTACGCTCGGATTCTGGTATGCCATCAGGATTATGAGATCTCATGAGATCAGCAAGCTGCACAGTATTTATTTTCTTCATTTATATCCCACCCTTCTTCCCAATGGAGACCCAAAGTGGCTTATTTTGCTGGAAAAGAACAGATTTACAACCCAGATTATGTTGTTCACAAACCTTTACGTCTATGCGATGTGTTTCAGTTGAGCACAGAAGCTTCTGCCTTGCGTTGCCCAACTGGTTGACATTCCAGTAGCCCATCAATTTTGGATCCGGCAGTGGGAACCTGTCCAGAAAGCATCATTATTACTAACTTGCTTTTTTTAAAATATAGGATGTCATTTATCAATATAACTATCTGAATTGAAAAGGCTTGTTGTTTTCCCTGTTGTCACAATCATAAACTGCTATTAGCACAAAGGAATTCCATTTCAGAAAGACCCAAAACCCCAAATGATCTATGCAACAAAAAGATGTTCTGACAAATCCAGCAACCCTTCAGATGAGAAGCTGCCACAGACTTAAAAGGTGGGGAACTAGGAAGTGCATCCCTAGCAGGGCTATTTTGGGGCAGGAACGGAGTTCCGGCTGGGTTCAGAGTTGGCCACGCCCACTACAGCCAAAACCTCTGCGTGCGTGGCAAGAGGGGAAGGCCTGGAGAGCGACTCCCCCAGTGACTCCAAGGCAGGCGGGCCAGGGGGCCCCTGGAAGGATCGGGGAGGCATTTAAAAGCCTCCCCGTGCCTTCCCCGGCCTGTCCAAGGGCTGGCTTGCCCAGGTTCCCCGCAGCCACGGTGTGCCCAGCCAAGCCAAGGGAAGACATGGAGATGTGGCCTAATAGGCTAATGAGTTAATGCTGTTGGGTGTGGTCTATTATGCTAATCAGTTCCTGCTGGGCTTTTTCTTTTTAAAAAAGCCCTGATCCCTAGTAAATAGGCTAGGGAAGAATGGTTGACTCGTGGTCATCCAACTGGTTTCACAGTGACCAGGTATTTGGACTTGGGCCTCCTAGCCTAATCAACGTATGAGTGTGGCTGAAACCCTAATGACATTTTTCCCGGAAGGAAGCCCCATTGGATGATGTAGGGCTTGCATCTGATTCGACTTACTTAGGAATGCTCCCTTTGGCTTGTGGAATGAAGCTTGCAGAGAAGGCCTTGCTGCAAATATTGAGGCTCAGAGAGACCTTGGGAATTTGAGGGTGTGGCGCCCCCCCCTTGGGCCGCCCTCAGAGGTCGGCCCTCCACTGTGTGATAAAAGGTAACGGTGGTTGTGCTTGAAGCCTCAGAAAAGGGGCCCGTGGTGGTTACTTCTCCTCCACAGGGTCCCCCTGGGCTTATTCTGCGGCACACGAGCTCTCTCGTGTCTCTCTCTCTCCCCCTCTCTCCCTGTAGCTGCCAGCCTCCTTTCCCTCCCCGGCTCCAGCATTTCCCCCCCTTTTTATTTCCATTTTTCCTTCTCCTTCCCACCCCCGCTGAGTGGACGGCGGTCCTGCCATTCCTCCTCCTCCTCCTCCTCCCTATTGGCTGGGCCCCGCTGTCCTCTTCCTGGGCTGGCCCCATTCCTCCCTTGCTGTGTTCTGAGGGTGTTCCGCCCCAACAGGGCAGGAGCCCCATTCCAGTGTTGCCATCCCTGTGCCAGGTATGTCTGCCATGGGTCCCTGGACAGATGCCAGGCCCGCCCACGTCGCCTCCCGTGGCCGTTCTGCCGCCCTCCCTGGGCCTGGTGCTTGCCTCGGGGGGGGCCCTGCTGCCATGCCTGTCCCCATTTCCAGGCCTCCAGACTTTGGCCCCCACGAGGCGAGTTGCCCCTTGCCCGGGAGGGGGTGGCTCAGGCGGCTCCAGCTCCTGTGCCCTGAGCTGCTGAACAGTGTGGCATCCCTGGCGACCTGTTCCCGCGGCCTCGTCTCCTGCTGCAGACAGCTAAGCTGCTCCAGGCCCATCCGTGGGGGGGGGTCCCCAGACCCAGGCCGGGACAGAGGAACAGGAGGCTAGGTACAAAAGGCACATTTAGGCTCCTTGTCCCACTTTAGTCATTCGGGATTACATGCTGATTACTTGCACTGATGAAGTATTCTTACTTGAGGACTTGGCCTTTCCCAGAGACTACTGGGCACACAGCTACAGCCAGACAGACAAAAAAGGAAACCCACTGCAAACTGTATTCTTAAGCTAGCCCTTCCTTAAGTATTAAGACTTTATGATACAACAGTAGTATTCTGTTGACTTTATTTATTGTTAAAATATTTCTATCCCACCTTTCCTCTTGGTTCAAGGCAACTTGGGAGGCAAATGCCCCCTTCTATTTAGGATAGGATGATTGCTCTTTTATAGAACTTCAGCAAATGTGAGCAAACACACTGCTTGGAGAACAGTACAAAGTTTGAGTCCAGTGGCACCTTTAAAACCAACAAAGTGGCACACTTCATCAGAGGCACTGAAACAGTTTTCCTCAAGCCTCACATGTAGGTGGGGAGGTCAGTTGCCGGGAAGGCCTGGTTAGAGTCAAGATGCAGAAGTAACTGGGCGATAAGTATAGCTGAGATTGGATTACAGCCGTTGTTAAGACCTATGAATGGCAGTGAATTAGCATACAGATAAAAGAGTTAACAAACAGATGTGGAACTTAAGTTTAGATCCAGTTGTATCTCCAAGGTCAACAAAGTTAAATTCTGGGTATAATCAAGAACCGAGAGACTTTCTTTTCTTTTTTGCCCCCCCCCCGCCCCGCTCCCCAGGGCGGGAAGAGAGCCCGCCAAAAGCTTTCTGAGGCAAAGCTCTAGAAGTTTCTCCGGTCGATGTCGTGCGCAGGCGCCCAACCCATGTGTGGGACTGCACAGAGACCACGACGAAGATCAACAGTTTTTGTAACCTTTTAAAAAACCTACTAACATACAGAAGCTGAAGGTAGCCATACAAACCATTTGCCAGTATAAAATCAAATCAGTAACCTTGCCAATCTGTGTATGATTATGAAAACAGAAAAACTCCAAGAAACTCATAGACAAGGCATGGGTCTGGGGGACTCCATCAGTATGGTGAAAAGGGGCACGTTGAGGAATGAACATGTTGCTGGAAAAACAGCATGTTGAGAGTAAAAGAGTTAAAGGAAAGAAGGAAGAAAGGGAGCTCCCTCAATAAGAGTTAAAGGAAAGAAGGAAGAGTTAAAGGAAAGACGGAAGGGAGCTCCCCATGAAAACCTAGAGAATTCTGGAGATTCTGAGGGGCGGGATCCTGGAGGAAATTTTGTACCACCTCTCAAAACTCCCCAAGCAGATGAATAGTGCAAGCAGATCTACTCAGAATCCTACTGTAGTCTACTCAATGGCACTCCCAGGAAAGTATTTTTAGGATTGCACTGTAAATTATTTATACTGAAGGTTACGAATCAGATTTACCTTTTGGCATTCATGGCATTTTTCATACACATTTCAATGGACTTAGAAGGGTGTAACTCTGTTTAGGATTGTAGTATAAATTGGTATTTTATTATTTGGACAACTGCCAGTGCAAACAGATTAGATATGTTGATTTTAAAATATGTCAATCTGGATCAAACACGGGCTATATCAGAAATTATTAAAATATCAACAAACATCAAAAGACTAATCTGACACACAAAAAAGCATTAATATTTCTGGCTGCAGAAAAAGCATTTTATCATGTTGAGTGGTCATACTTATGGGTGGTATTGTATTATTTTAAATGGATGCTCAATTCTAATAATGTGTTTCTTTGTTTTTAATATGTTTCACTTTTTAATTAATAGTTATCTATTTGATTGATTCTTTTTCTATATAGGGACATGTCAGGGATGGGAACTATCACCGCTACCTTTTATTATTCACAGAGCCATTTGCTATTGTAGTTACACGGAATATTTCTCTATAATGATTTAAACTGCATCCCACACAGGGACCCCTGCATTTGCTCACCACAAAAGACTCTGACCTGGCTGCCAGAGGCCTGGATATCCAGTTTGATACTGAGGCAGAGGCACCTAAAACTGGCAGGGTAAGGGGGGAAATCAAAACGATGGGAATTGTTGCTACAGAGTTTAATTGCTTTATTGCCTCTAGCTTTTATGGCCCACGGCCTAAAGCAACTCAACACCATAATCTTCATTACCTGCCAGAATATCCACCAGGCACTGGCATGAAGAAGTCTTTACGTCAGGATCTCAAAAATATGCTTGAAATCTACGTGTGCCCCCTCTTTTTCTTTTGTAACATTTGGCCTGATGCAGAATTATGGGAAACTCTAAAGCTTGCATGCTGTTATGTGTCATTGGGTTGTTCCTAATAAAAGGTATTACATGGACTGCATTTTTGGCTTTTAGGAATTCCTTTTGGCAGTCTCACATGAAGGTAAAACAACTGCTGGAATGCTCCAAGGGGCATAAAGTTGCTTTGTCTAAATCCTCCAGAGCTTCATCACATCCATGTTCACAAGTAATTGACTGAAGTTTGCTGGACAATAAACTGAGACCCCAGCACCCTCTGTACAATACAGACTTCTCCAGTAATTAAATTGCAAGCCCAGAGAACATCGTTAAGCTCAGGTAAACTAATCGTCCCACCTAGGTTATTCTGCTGTCCTACCTAACACGACCATATTTGGACCTCCCTTCTTCCCTATCATGGTCTTTTCTTTTTCTTTTCTTTTTTTGCAGGTTGCAACTGACTAATGGTGAGCCTGGGGGGTTTTCAAGGCAAAAGACATTCAGAGGTGGTTTGCCATTATAGACTCATCCAAAATCCCAACAGGAAACAGGACCCTGCACATTGTTCCAGTTCCTAAACTCCACCCAGGTTTGGGCTGATAACAGAATTTCCTGTTGAAATCTAGTCGCTTCAAACTCTATAAACAGAGAACCAGAACCTGCTCCAGCTTTGTAGATAGTTCTGTTACTCAGAGCTACTTTCCGGTAGTTGGTTCTGCTTCTGAACCTTCTTCCTTCCTTGCTGAGGTCACTGAGCCCCCTCCTACTGCTCCTGAACTTTTGTCCATCATGGGATTCCCAACTCCATAGTTTCAGTGTTGGACCTCCTTCTCCCTGGGAACGATCGCAAATAAGATTTTCCCTCTCCTGCCCTGGACCGCATTGCATCAGTCTTTTCTTCAGGACAGTTGGTCTGATTTTCCTCTCCCCCTTTATTTCCCCTTAGTGATTCCCACACGTGCCCCAATTAGGCAACAATCAGGGGCAGCATAGCTAGGACTCCGTCACTACATTCCAATGCTGTTTTATGCTTTTGCTTTCTCTTGCATTTCATATTGTAGTTCTGTATTGATAAGGGAATAAAGATTTTCTTAAGACTATCTCTCGTCTTTCTCAGGGTATTGTTCTAGAAAGGGATCTCTGTGTACAACAGGCTGAAATGGTCTCAAATAATTGCCCGGGAACATGTGCATGGCTCTACATAGGTAAAGGACACTACATGTAACAGGAATGACACAGGGACCAATTTGGATAATAGCTCTACACGCTGAGAATTATAGCGTTACTTATTATTATTTATTTATTATTATTTTCGATTTATAACCCGCCTTTCCTGCACAGGCAGACTCTGGAACAATATAACATTTCTATCATGCTGGTGTGTCTCAGAGGTACACCGACATCAGGGTCTTAAGTTTGTGCTGCCCGGTGGAGAGAAAGTGAAGGAAATGTTCTGTTTGCTTAACTCAGAAGAGGCAGTTTGGTTTCACATTCTGGGTCCAACTGACTTCCATATTATGGGAGAAGGAGTTTCTCCCAAGATCAGATTAACTAGCAACCTTGGAAAGAAGGATTTCTGCTGTCCTCTCAAGCCTGTTGCTTAACCCAAATGTATTATGTTAGTAATGGTGCCATTTTGAGTGAGGTCACACTCTTCTGTGGACTGTGTGTGTGTGTGTGTGATTCAACTTGAGATGGCACTATGAATTATTCTTTAAATCATGCAAGGTTGCCTCTCTTTTGGAACATCTATTCTAGGCCTCTTTTTCATCCATTTGGGCACAACACAGGCCGGATAGCAGTGATTAAATTATTTATTTATTTATTTTATTCGATTTGTACCTCATTCTCCTTGCCAGGGAATGGAGGTTATTTCATAGCATAAATACTTTGATGATCTTTGGGGAAGGCAGGGATTTGACCTGTGCCATATTCAGGTATTCCATAAGTTCCACAAAGGCTTAAAGGTAAAGGTTTGCCTTGCTCGAAAGCCAGTCGAATCAGACTCTAGGGCTGTGATGCTCATCTCCGTTTCCAAGCTGAAGAGCCAGCACTGTCCGAAGACGTTTCTGTGGTCACGTGGCCGGCATGTCTAAACGCTGAGGCGCACAGAATGCTGTTACCTTCCCACCAAAGCGGTACCTATTTATCTACTTGCAATTTCTTGCTTTCGAACTGCTAGGTTGGCAGAAGCTGGAACCAGAGATGGGAGCTCACTCCGTCATGCGGCACACTCGGGTCTCAAACTGCCGAACTACCGACCTTCCAGCCTGCAGTTCAGTGTCTTAACCACCTGAGCCACCGCAGAGGCTTCGTAATTTTTACTGTCTTTTCAGGGTTGTTCTTTCTTTTGCATTTATATTACAGCTCAGGAAGATATCTCTCATCTAATTACAAGATTTTGTATGCTCTTGTGTGTTTGTGCACACACACAAATACATGTAAATATACACACACACATTTTTTTAAAGTTTGTTATAACTAATATGAAGCTTTTGAAACCTTCATAAAGGTTTCAGGATACAGAATATTAATGAATCTAAAATGTCCATATAGCAGCTGGTAGTGACAATACTGCAGTTTTAACTTGATGTATTTTAATTCATATAGTTATGGTTTTAACAACCTATGTTTATACTTTTCAAGCCACCCTGGGCATTGGGGAAAGGTGGAATATAAATACTTTAAAATAAACATATTAAATCAATACGTTGCTGGATATTAACTAGCAGAAAGTACTCAAGAGATATGTAGCTTCTGTGGGATGCCTTGAAGATTTCGATAAAATATCTGGAAATTTGGATCTAGCAGGATTTAGGTTGAATAAGAGACAGACAGTTTGCTTACCTGTAACTGGTGATTTTTGAGTGGTCATCTGTGCATTTACACTATTGGGACATAGTGTGCCTTCACCGACCCTGATTGGTAGATAGAAAGCTGAAAGGGATTTTTCGCGCCCTTTCCCCATGACATGTACAGGGGCCACCACTGCACATGCCTACAGGGAGGGGCATGAGGATCCCACCAGTTCCTTCTGACCACTGCAAGAAGCCTCAAGATAAGGAAGAGGACCACCAGTAGAGGGGAAGGAGGTAATGTGAATGCACAGATGACCACTCGAGGATCACCAGTTACAGATAAGCAACCTATCTTCTTCTTTTTATGCCCCCCGGAGGGGATTTTTGTATTGCATTTTCTATAAACTACAAACTACAACAAAAAAAATAGGAAGGGAACATCTACATCTAAAGAGAAAGGAAAGAAAACCTCTAATAACTAAAACCCCAAGAACAGGAGATCATTACATCAGCTTATATAAGTGTTAGTCTAAAATGCTAGTATTACATTGAACATAGTCGATTAAGCTAAATTATTCATCTTTTTAACCATTTTTTAAACTGTTTAAAGACAACCTCAAGAGCATCATTTATAACAAATGCTTTAAGGCATCATTCAGAGTTCTTCAGCCTTCACTTTGCTTTGTCTTTTCCAATCCTCAATTCTCGTTTAGGGGCAGCCGCCCCCTTTTCTGAAGCAGAGTCCAATTCACCATTAGATTTGCTATCATCTTCTTCTTTAGCGTTCTCAGCTGGCTCTCCCAGTTGCAGTCTCAAGAACTCACGCGCTTTGAAAACAGAGTCAATTTTTTCTTTTTTATCCTGCAGTTTGAAAACGATGCCTTCGGGGGTCAGCCATCTGTAGGAAATGCTGTTTGTTTGTAAGAAAAGAATTAAGTCTTTGTACTTCTTCCTCTTCTTCCTTATTTCAAATGGGATGTCTTTTAAAATCCTAATGGTATTGCCTCCGATTTTCAGGGGTATTCCTGTAGCTGCTTTCAGGATTGAATCCCTCACGTGTCTCCTTAGGAATCTAACCACTATCTTCCCAGGCAGATTATTTTTCTTGATGTAAATAGACCACATCCATTTTGCTTATAAGGTATTCTACTTTTAAATCTGTAACTAGAGCTAATGCATCACTCAAAAGTTGCTTTAGATTCTCGTCTTTTGCTTCAGGGACCCCTTGGAACCGGAGTACCAGGTTAGCTTTCTCCATTTGCAGTTGTAAAAGTTGAGATTCCTCCGAAGCTTGTTTCCTTTCCAGCATTTGCACCTTTTTCTTGACTTTTTTAGAGTTGGCATCCCTTTCCTTTACTTTCTCAGCTGTTTGCTCCATCTTTTTTGTAGTTTCAGACAGTTGGAGCTGCTGAGCTGCAAAGTTCTGGTTTAGAGTTGTCAGCTGCTGATTGATGTTAGTCATTTGATCCAGTAGAGGGTGCAAATAGTCCACCAAAAGTTTAGAGAACTCAGTGGTCTCTTCCAGTCGTGGGCTCATTCTCTCTGGTGGTTTCACTTTTGCTTCTCTCTCAGTTTTTCCCCACACCATTTTTATGGATTGTTTACTTTTAACAAAACTTGCTAAAGTCTCTGGAATTTGCCCAACGCCTATCTGCGCTTTGGTAAGGTTCTTTAAACAGATTTAAACGTTTTTATTTCCGTTCCCCCCCTTGCTAGATTACCTGTCCATCTTCTTCATGGTCTCTGTGTATCACACTGTTGGGAGAATAACAAGCTCAGGCCTACCTGGAGGAGAGTGCTGGAAGGAACTCGGACACACGTTGACTGCAACACAGAACGTCCCACCAAGTTTCACTGATGGATGTGGACGTCGAGGGCATAGTGCTTCACAAAGGTGTGGGGTGTAGCCCACGTGGCAGCATTGCAGATATCACACAGAGAAATGCCCTTGAGAAAAGCAGTTAAAGTTGCCAGAGCTCGTGTGGAGTTAGCGCACACAGGTCCTGGAAGCAGCCTCTTGGTGAGCATGTAACAGAACTTTCTACTATCCATCTAGATAGTCTCTGTGAGGAGTCCTATGGTCCACCTTTTTTAGGTCCTATGGTCCACCATAGTGTAATTAAGATGCACCTCGGGGTTTCCCTCATGATCTTGTTCACTACCCTGGTGATCAGAGGGATGGGAGGGAAGAGGAAGAGATCCTGGTGGAACCAAGTGAGATGGTGCCCGTCCCCCAGCACCAGTGGGTCAAAGCCCACTCTGGAGCAGAAGCTGGGGCATTTCATGTTGCGTCTGGTTGCAAAGATATCTATTCTTCAGTGGCCCCAGGCATCAAAGACCACTCATAGGTACTTCCAGTTCATTTCCCACTTGTGTAGGGAGGCTCCTGCAGTGACGTTCCAAATCCTACGGAGATACGATGCTATCAAAAAGATGACCAGGGGTTGACACTCTTCCCAGAATTCCAGACTGAGATTGCAAAGGCATCTCAAAACTGTGCCTCCCTGCTGGTTTATGTAGCATAAAGCAGTTGTGTTGTCCGTTAGGACTGAGACCAGGTGATGCACTACCAGATGGTGGAGAGATTGTAGGGTGTATTTGATTGCCAACAGTTCCAACAGTTGATATGATGGTGGAAAAGGTGTGCTTCCCAGCAAGCACATACACAGAGGCCGTTGACATCAGCCCCCCATCGACATAACAAGCCATCTGTTGTCATCGTAGGGAAGGCGTGGGGGGGGGTGAAAGGTTGCTCCCACCAGGAGATTCCCTGGATCTTCCCACCATTCCAGGGAGGCTAGAACTGAAGGAGAGGGGCAGAAACAATGCAATTGATGGTGTCACTGAGGTCTGGAAGGGCTGCCGGAACCAAAGCTCAAGACATCGCATGCAGACTATTACTGAGGTCATGGCCACCATCATGCCCAGCAATTGTTGAATTTGAAGGGCTGAAGCATCTTTCTGTGCTTTGATCTGTCGGATCAGGGTCATGATGTTCTCTGCCCTTTGGGGAGGTAGGAAGGCCCTGAAGGTCTGGGAGTCCACTATCGACCCAATGAATTGTACTTTGGTGAACAGGGACAGCTTGGATTTTAGGCAGTTCATCTGAAGTCCTAGTGCACACAAGAGGTTCAGAGTCACCTCTATGTGTTGGAAGAGCATGACTTTGGAATCTGCTATCAGCAACCAATCGTCTATAAATGGAAAGACCTTTACTCGTTGTAGCCGGAGATGTACTGCAATGACTATCATATTCTTTGTGAACACATGTGGAGCTATTGAGATGCCAAAGGGAAGAGCCTTTTGTTGGTAGTGCTCGTTCCCTATGGCAAACTGAAGGAATTGTCTATGATTGTGATGTATGGTCAGGTGGAAGTAAGCATCCTGCAGATCCAGTGTCACAATCCAGGCCCCTTCCCTTAGGAAGGGAAGAATGTTTGGGAGCGATGTCATTCAAACGTTTTTGTAGGTGATTAATTTGTTTAATGCCCAGAGGTCCATAATGGGACGAAGGCCTCTGTCCTTTTTTGGGACCATAAAATAGCAGGAGTAGAAGCCAAGGTATCGGCTGGTGGGGGGCACTCGCTCTGTGGTTTAATCAAAAGTGTACCTCCTCCCACAGGATGGCTGATGGAGGCGTAGGAACAAAGATAGGGGCTGTTGGCTTCTGAAGGAACTATATCTTGTATCCTTTTGAAATTATGGAAAGCACCCACTTCTCCGAAGTTATCAGTTTCAAAACAGGTAAGTAAGGGTGGAGACGTGCAGGTTCGGTGAGTCAAAGACCCTGTTTTGGCCCCTTGGAGGATTTGGTCCTGGGCTGTACAAGGGAAGAGAATTTCAGTTTCGCCCCATAGGAGGATTTAGATGGGGTGTGAGGAGACCTTGGTTGCCACTGTTGGTCAGAAGATGTTTCACTTGTTCCATGACCTGGGTTCTGAAGATCTGGTTGTGGATACCCCTAGGTTGCAGGAGATCTTGATGCTCTTATCAAATTCCTGGAGGACTGCATCTGTACTGGAACTGAATAGCCCTTCTTCCTTCAAAGGGGAGGTCCTCCACATAACACCTGGTGTCTTGTTGGAGGGTGGTAGAGCATAACCAAGAGTGGTGGCATAGGGTGATGGCTGAGGTGAGGGTCTTGGCTGAGATGTCTAGGGCTTGTTTGGCCAAATTTAACTGTTGTTTAGCTAGCAGCATTAGTTCTTTCTGTATATGCCAAGCTTGGCGGGTTGAGTCCTCAGGTAAGGAGAAGATGAATTCAGAAAGTTGCTCCCAGAGGGTCTATTGATACCTGCCCATACAGGCAGCATAATTGGAGGTTTTAATGCCTAGGGCACCCGCAGAGTAGAACTTGTGACCCATGGAGTCCAGTTTCTTTCCCTCTTTATCAGGAGGTGATGAATGGGTGTGTCTGTTCTTGGAGGATGATATGGCCACTATCGAGTTAGGTTTGGGCTGCATGAAGAGGAATTCCACCCCCATTTTTTTGTATTTTGTACATGTGGTCTAGTCTACGAGATGAGATAGGGGTAGAAGCTTGGTCCTGGCACCTGGAGAAGGATGGAAGTCATCAGTAGAGCAGTGGCTGTGGACATGTCCACCTGTACTATATAAAAAACAGTGGGGGTAGTTGCACTGGGGATAGGTTTAGTGCATGAGCCATACACCTGATGAAGTCGCCGTAGGACTTTAGGTCCTCTGAAGGGGAAATAGGAAGGTCATCTGTCACCTTCGGTGTTGTGTTGGTGCTGAAGTTATGGTCCGATTCCTCATCCCTTGGTAGAGTTGACAGATGGCTCCTCGGAGTCATATGGGTCCGGAGGATGCATTGGTTGTCGAGGCCCTCAGTGCTGATTGCTTCAGTACCAATGGGAAGGGTTTCATTGATCACAAGCTAAACATGAGCCTGCAGTGCTATGTGGCTGTGAAGAAAGCTAATGCAATCTTAGGATGCATTAACAGAAGCACTGTGTCCAGATCACGGGAGGTGGTAGTTCCGCTCTATTCTGCTATGGTCAGGGCTCCCCTGGAGTACTATGTCCAGTTTTGGGCACCATTTTAGGAAGGATGTTGACAAACTCGAGCGTGTCCGGAAGAGGGCAACCAGGATGGTGAGAGGGTTTGAATCCAAGTCTTACGAGGAAAGGCTGAAAGAGTTGGGTATGTTTAGCCTGGGAAAGAGAAGGCTTAGAGAGGACATGATTGCAGCCTTCAAGTATTTGAAGCGCTGTCATGCAGAAGATGGAGTAGATCTATTCTCTCTTGCTCCGGATTGCAAGACTAGATCTAATGGGTGGAAATTACAAGGGACTCGTTACCGGCTAAATATCAGGAAAAACTTCCTAACTGTAAGAGTGGTTGAGCAGTGGAACAGTCTGCCTCAGGAGGTGGTGGATGCTCCTTCACTGGACGTTTTCAAGCGGAGCCTGGACGACCATATTTCGGGTATGTTGTAGGGCTATCTTTTGGCTATGCTCCTGCAGAGTGCAGGGGGTTGGACTAGATGACTTGCAAGGTCCCTTCCAGTTCTAACATTCTATGATTCTATGATTTTTGCTCCATGTTTGTGAGGCCAATCCGGCGGCGCAGGAGACCTCGGCAGGGTTGCATCAGGTTGAGGAGTGGGATCACAGTATCAAGACAGACGTGAAGAAGTGGATTGACAATCCTAGTTGGGTGGTGCTCGGTCCCAAAGCCAGGGAACAGTGGGAAGAGCAGACAGGCTCTGTAGAGATAACGTAGCTGCCTCTGATCCCAGTGCATAGGTGGTAGTGGAGGTTGGAAGCTCGGAGATCGATCCCGATCATTGAGATGGTGGTGGGTGTGCAGCAACGGAGGACGAAAGGATCAGATATTTTGACCTCTATGATCAATGTGGATGCGACGAAAGGATCAGATATTTTGACCTCTATCATCTCTGTGCTGGAGGAAAGGGACCTCTGTGTTACATCCATTTTGTGGTCTGAATCCAAGAAACGCACAGGATGAGCCAGAGGTGAGTCCACTCTCATGAAGGATTGGCTCTGGATAGGTGAGTCAAGCAGTTGCAAAGGTGGAGGCTCCAACACGTGATGGGGTGTCTGTTGAGCTCTTAGGCTTCTCCAGGTTTTTCTTGTGCTTCTTCCCGTTGTCTGGTTTGTTCCCCTTACCCTCCCTGTGTTTCTTAGCAGGAGTAGGGTCCAATTCAGTGGCCAGGACCAGGCATTTCAGCACCAGTCAGTCGGCATTGAAAGGAGTCGGTGCTGGTGATCAAGGCGCCATTGCTGTCGAGGCTGGGGTTGACACTGAAGCATGGCTGGAGGTTTCGATCGATGATGCCATCAGTGGGGAGAGTGCTGATTCGAGGAATGTGGTTTTGAGTCTCACGGCTCAGTTTTTTTCTCTTCTGCTGGGAGAACTTCGAGCAGTGGATGCAGGATTCCACACGATGGGCTTCCCTGAGGCAAATTAGGTGAATGGAGTGTCCCATCCAGAGGCGCTGTCTTGCTGCTTCACTTTAGACCTCTTGAAAAACCCCAACATTTGGCCATGGGCTAAGGAGTGGGGTGGGGGAGGTAAGGAGCGGGCCAGCGCCCTGGTCTGCTGTGGAAGTCCCCCCTCTAATAAGAGAAAACTTGTACTGTCCAAATAGTCTGAAGAAAGTTGAAAAAAAGAAGTAGAAGTGTTTTTACCGACCGAAGCGAGGAGAGGGATACAAACAGAGACCACGAAGAAGATCTAGCGGAATCCTCGTGCCCTTCCCTGTAGTCACGGCAGTCGAGCTCCCTGCGCACGTCATGAGGGAAAGGGTATGAAATATCCCTTTCAGCTTTCTATTTACCAATTGGGACCGGCGCAGGCACACTATGTTGTAACAGTGTGATGCACAGAGACCATGAAGAAGTGTTTTTTTCCATAATTTTTTTATTTTTATATAGAACATTACAAACATCAGCCATTTCAAATTTAATAAATAAATAATAAAATAAATAAAATTGTGAAAGAGCTCATCTAGTGGTTGACATTAATGTTTCAAGACAAATGAGGACAATCATGACCTGATCAGAGAACAAGTGTAAAGAAAACAGTCGTGAGAGTCTGACCCAGATTTGTAGGAATATTAAGAGGAGCATCACAACCAAATATGCCTCGAAGAAACAAAATGACATAAATATTATCTTCTCTCAATAGTCTAAACTTTTCTTTAGGCTGGAAAACCAGTGAAAATTTCTGCCAAGTTATTATATAAGCAAAAGTTTGTTGGGATATTGAGGCCCCAAAGATCAAATATTACTACCAAGTAGTGAAGTTAGTGCCATGAAGGATTGGATTTGGTTAGGTAAAACCCTGAAGGGAGAACAGGAGGTTTTAATGAGTTTTTGAGGAATTTAATCTGGTTCTAAGGCAGTAATTGAAAGCACAATAAACATAAAAAGATGGTATAAACTGAAATGCCACTTCTGGGCTTTCTCTATTAATCTGTGTATTTTATATTCAAGTAACTGTCTCTACACAGCCAAGATGCTGTAAAGTTTGCCTCCATGCTAGAAAAGAAATGGATGGAGTCTAAGGACAGGATTCTCACAATTTAGGCCGCATCAACCTCCAGTTCTGACCTATTTATTGCCTATGTTGCCCCCCCCCCCAGCTAAACCCAAACAGATGATAACCAGAAACCCACTTTGTCATTCTTTTAACCGGTAAAAAAGAAAAAAAAACTTCACTATTTTGCTTGCTAATTTAAGAAGACACCCCTATATATATCCAACCACGATATGTAATTCCATTTCATCACCTGACAAAGTGTGCCTTGCTCACACCTTGACTTTCTTGGCCTCAAAGGTGCCCCCCCCACCCCCCGGCCTCAAACTTTGTTCTGCTGCTTCAGACCAACACGGCTCTGGCCCACCTGGATCTGTCAGTACACCTGGCATGCCACGGGGCTTGCTTCTAATTGGCCCAGGAGGACCTTGAATGTTTTGTAGGACGGGACAGGGGTTTGTGCCTTGGTTTTGCTAAATAATGAGCAGCGCCATGTTTTAATGCTCAGATTTTAGGCAATGGCTTCACTGTTTGCCAAATGTTCTTAAAAAGGACTGGGTGACACAAAAATAAGTAAACTGAAGTATAAACTAAGCCTATGGACATAAGGATAAATTCATGTACAGCCACGGGGCTGCCCCTCTAAGAATGTCCCTAGAAGTTGCCAGGCATGGTCAGGGGAGTGAGCTATACACTCTGCCAATTGACCAAGACATTTGGCCAGAGGAAACGACTCTGCTCTTCCCCTTCAGCAGACATCAGCATAATGCAACTCTGTAAAAATAGGTTGCCTAACAACAGCCTTTTGTGTTTCTGCAGGAGAAAGGGAAATATTTGTTGTTTCTCTAATACATGATTTTGGGAATTGGTTTAAGGGTTGTACCTTAACATTATCTAACAAAACATCTTGGCTTGAATCTTATATTTTAACAACAACAACACCAAGAGGCTTGAAGGAGCTTCTTTCAGGAAATTAGCCAGGATATGTCAAAGTTTTAAAGAAGTGGATGTTTGTACATCTGGAAATGCTGGCTCCAGTCACAAATTCTTGCTGTTCATACAGATTATAAAATGTCTACACAAGAAGTATTCTGGCAGTTTTGTGCAGGATTAAGAGCCAGCTTGCTCCCACATTATAAACAAAATAATTTGGGTTAGCTGCTAACTGTAGTGAGAAATTCAAGACAGATAATTTAATAGAGAAACTGAAAAAAACCAAATATTTCCTTTTATTAAATTTAATCATTAAAATATTCACAATCTATAAATAATGACTTGTGCTGTAAGTGTACATTAATGAGGCTGCATAAATAAATAACACAATAAAATATCAGTATTTGGCAATAAAGTTTGCATCAAGCATTCTAGGTTGATCTTAATTAGCAGAAATAAGCATCTCGTGTTATCCTTACTCCTTGGCCAGGTGTACAGAGGTAGGCTTTGCTCCAATTGGTATCCCATGTTTGTGCAAGATCCTAATTAAAATCTCACGCATTTCATTATTGTAGGAGTCAAAATCAAAGACGTTTCTGACAACATTTGCAAGTCCTTCCTTTGGAAATTTCTACAGAGAAAAAGAAAAAAAAATAAGCCGCCACCAGAAGAAACTACTGTTCCAAGTTTCGTATGAACTGATAGCAAACGTTCCGCAAATGTTCTGATGAACCAGAAGAGCTTCTAGCGGGCCTAGTGTCTCCATCATAACGCTGTGAGGGCAACATACTTTTCAAGCTGCTCCAGGTAATGAAGTGAAAGAGAAGAACAAGCGCATCTCAGAACTTTTCCCATCTCAAGTTTTTTGGACTCAGGTTCTTGCATGAAATTGCTCACATCTGCTCATGTAGTACCATTTCACATTACTATAACATAGCAGGTATATTTGCTTGCCAAATAAGATTTTAGAGACCAACTGCCAGCTGGTGCAGAAAGCTGGAAGAAATGTACATTCCATGCCTTCCACCCTAAATCTAAAAACTCAAAGGCTTTAATGCTCAAAGGCAATGCGCACGCCTGACGGCCTGGAGGCTGGATGCCCAGCAAGCACCACCATCATGCACACGAGCTTCCCAGTTCAGACACGGATCCATCTGACCAATCCTTTCAGGCTGCAGAGGCACACATCCCCTCCCCCCCTCAAGGGATGCTTGACGTGCTCAGGCCTCCAAAGCCACGTGGCCCTTCACACTTGTTTCAAGGTGGGAGAATCACATGGATTGGACCTCTCATGACTGTGGGACTTTGCAAAGAGAGCCCACTTCTCAAGTTCGTTTGGATACAAACAATTAACTAGCCGGAACAGAGACCAAACCCAGAGCAGCATTTGAGGAGAAGATGGGCTCTTGGTCTGATTCAGCACTGCAGTTATTATAATTAACTGTGGAGTTGCCATCTTGGACTTAGGACATCAGTTATGAATTGAGTACAGTGGTTTAATGTTGAATGTTTATTATGTTTTTATATGTTTTTATTCTGGCATGGCTATGTCCTGCCCTTGTTAGCCGCCCTGAGCCCATCTGGGGAGGGCGGGATATAAATATGAATAAATAAATAAATAATTGTAACCCCTTTCGGGCTGCTGCAGGCCAATTCAGATTCTCTGATCTGAATTGGCCTGCCACTGAATTGCCGCCGAATTTCGGCGGCAATTCAGCCCCATTATATCCTATGGGCCATTGAAGTCAATGGCGAAAACATAGGGTATATTCTGGGGGCTGGAGGGGAGGGGTTTGAGGGAGAGCCTCCAAACTTGCAGGGTAGCTTCTGGAGCCTCTCTCCAAGATACCAACCAAGTTTGAAGAATGTTGGACCAGGGGCTCCAATTCTACGGGCCCCCAAACAGGTTGCCCCTATCTCTTCCATTGTTCTCTATGGTGGGGGGGGACAGTGGGAGGGCTCCTAGTGTCCTGGCCCCACTGGTGGACCTCCTGATGGCCCCTAGTGTTTCTGGCCACTGTGTGACCCAGAGGAGTGTTGGCCTGGGTGGGTCACTGGCCTGACCCAACACGGGCTTCTCTCTTGTGTTCTTAGGGGAGTGGCAGGAGGTTAGCTCTGGTGCCAGCTCTGCTCCTGAGCAGCTCTTCTTGCTTTACCGTTTCTCGTGGGAAACACTTTGGGGCAACTTATGTTAAAAGGCAGTATACAAATATATCTCTGGAATCGATGCACTGTACCTGTAGGTGCTTCACTATATTCACTACTTCTCTAGTTGAGTAAGGATAATTGATTATTCCTTGGTCAGCCAAGCTTCGGAGCTCCCCAAAAGCAGCCACCAGCTTCTGCAGGACTGGCTCCGGAACCTCCGGTCCATACTGGCGCAGCATCGCAAGCTCTGAGTCTGGTTTAGGGTTATCAACTGCATGGCAGCTAAAGATATCTCCTAAAACAAAAAGGGAATGTAGACAGTTACATGAAAGCAATAGTAAGCTAAAGGTAATAGTGTCAAACTCGGGTCCTCATTTGGCACGTATTTCTGTTGTTCTCTCTTCCTTACCTGTCACCATCCTGTATCTGGGCCATTGGGAGGGCAGACGGTGACTGCATGTGAGTGTGTGGGGATTGCTTCGCTCAGCTGCCTTGTAACTCCTTTCTCAAGAGGCCTCCCGAATGGGAAGAATGCAAATGACCTTGGACACCTGTATCTGCTAGCTGGCCTGTCATAGATAAACTGTAGGTTCGCAGGTGGGGGGGGGGAGCGCGCGCTTGGCTTAGGCAGGCTGTGTGGATGGCTTGATTGGACGGGTCACGGGGGCGGGGGAAGCTGTTTGAGTTGCCACATCTTCACATCTCAGTAAACAAGTCCCTACAGAAGGGTGTTGTTGAGAGTGAGCTTGTTCAAGAGTCTGACAGTGTCAGAACTCACTACCTCGACCCATTGCACCACCGCAGTGATTGGAACCCAAACCGGCCCACCAGCCCACGAGCCTCCCGTCCCAACGGGAGAGGGGGAACCCCCAGAGAAGGGACCCAGGCCAAAGGACGATCGGCCCTCGCAACTGAAATGGGGTGATCCCGACTGGCGACTGGCCCCTGGGCCGAGGACGTGGCATAACCAACCAGATGCTGAGGGGAGACAGATCTCAAGATCGTTCAATGACCCCCAAGTGGTTGTGAGTAGCAGGGGTGCTAACCGAAGAAACTGACAGTGTTCGGCAAGAATTTAGATGTGAGATGGAGGAGCTGTGGCAGGACACACGTGCAGCCCTGGCGGACCTCTCGGCTGCCATCCGGGAGGCACTGCAGCGGGAGCTCCAGGCCCCAGGAGGGGCCCCCACCCAGCAAATCCCCGCAGGACCTGCGGGGCCCCCATCGGGCCCAGTGCCGCACCTGGCACCACAACCCCAGCCAGCACCCCAGCCCAGGCCACTCCCTGTGCCGACCCATCCGAGAGGCACCGGAAGCTACGTTCTACGAGACCCTGGAGAAGCTGGCATTCTTCGCACTGCAGGTGCGAAAGTTCCTGAGAGAGTGGGGTCATACCTTCGCATTGGATGAGCAGCGCATAGACTATGTGGGGTCTTGGCTGTGCGATCGGGCAGCAGACTGGTTTGTGGGACTGTAATATGTGGGTGGCCCTGAGCTCAGAGACATGGACGCCTTTATGTGGGCCCTCCACCAACAATACGAAGACCCTTTGGAGCTGGAGCGAGCCAGGACCTGCCTTTGGGGTCTGAAGCAAGGCAGCCAATCCATCCATGGGTTCTCGGATGAGTTCAAGATGCATGCAGCTAAGCTCCAGGAGTGGCCAGAAGAGGTGCTCATTGAGTTTTACCAGGTGGGTCTGAACTCCTCCATCCTGGACAAGACACTGACCCAACAACCCCTTGACCCTGAATGGGTGGGATTCAGGTGGCCTGCGAAGCAGAGAAACGTTGCAACCTGTTGAAGATGTACCACCCTAACCCTTGGGGGGGGGCCTTGGCAGAAGGGTCGAAGGGGAAATGGAGCTGACCCCAAGGAGTTGGGAGTAACCACGAGAAACGGATGCGACAAGGTCTGTGCCTCAGATGCGGAGCCCCGGGGCACTTCACCGCCAACTGTCCCTGGGAGAAGAGCCACAGTGGGATGAAGAAAGAAGAGGGCTGGGGACCAGAGAAGAGGAGCAAGCCCCTCGGGAGTTGTCCTAAGCCATCAAAGGCTCTCCAGTTGGGAGAGCAAGAGGAACTGGAGGGAGTCTCATCCAGCAAGGAAGAGCTGCACCAGCCGGCAAGAAAAGGCCGGGACCTGCTGTGAAGGGTGCTAAATGACAGATCCGAAAGCCTCCCACACCAGAATTGGAGAGAGCTTATTCCCCTTTATTTTACATGACTGTGACTACAGTCAACCCCACCCTTGGTACGCATATTAGGGTGCTGGCTTTGATTGACTCTGGGTGCACCCGGGACATAATTAGCCCGGCCCTGGTGACGGGGCTGGGAGCTAAAGTGCAGGAGTTGGAGGAGCCCCTAGTGTTCTCACAGATGCATGGGACTCCAATGAAGGGGGAACCATGCCGGTACCGCAGAATCCACCTGCACGTGGGGGTTGGCTCCCATTGGGAACTCTGATTGTTTGTCGTCAACCCCTCAGCCAAATTTTTGATGGTTTTGGGGAGTCTGTGGCTCCGAGACTATGATCCTTACGTGCAGTGGAGTTTGGGAGCCCTGCGGTTTCTGGACCCCCGCTGCAAAGAGCATAAATGGAATCGGGGGGGGGCGCCACAGCCTGAGCAGGTGTGCCTGGCTAGACAGGAGCGGAAGCTCATGCCCCCAGAATACAGAGACTTGGCCAAGGTGTTTGAGGAGGGGGAGGCAGACGAACTTCCCCCTCATCAGAAAACTGACTGTGCTGTCAAAATTCTGGCTGGTCACAAAATGCCCAAAGGGAAGCTGTATTCGATGAGTCCAGCTGAGAAGGCAGAATTGTGGAAGTTTATTGACAAAAATCTAGCCAGGCAATTCATTCAGCCAGCGGCCTCACCTTTTGCAGCCCCAGTACTTTTCCGGAAAAAGAAAGATGGGGGGTTGAGACTGTGTATGGACTACCGGGGTCTGAATGCGGTGTTCATGTCGAATGCCTACCCCCTCCCTTTGGTAAAAGACTTACTGGCAGAGGCCACTCAGGGCCGGATCTTTACTAAGCTGGATCTGAGAGATGCTTACTTTCGGGTGCTCATCCAAGAGGGGGACGAATGTAAGACTGCCTTCAACACCCCTTTTGACCAGTTTGAATACCTGGTGATGCCATTCGGGCTTATGGGACCCCCAGGAGTGTTTATGAACTTAATCAACAAGGTGTTGCACAAACAGTTGTTCAAGGGGGTCCTTGTTTACCTGGATGATATATTGATATATTCAAAAGATAAGGACTTCCATGTGCGGCTCGTCAGGGACGTACTGAAAGCCCTTTATAAAAACCACCTGTTTGCAAAGCTGTCCAAGTGCGAGTTCCATAAAGAGGAGCTGGACTTCCTGGGTTATCAAATTTCTGGGAGAGGTCTGGGCATGGACCCCCACAAAATCCAGGATGGGAACCCCCTGAGACAAGGTGGCAGTTACAGTCATTCCTTGGGTTCACCAATTTCTACCTCCTGTTCATCCCCAATTTTGCCCAGGTGGTCAAACGGGTGCTGGTCCCACCAACAGAAATTGTTTGTGCCAGGGCCTTGTGCGGGGAGATTTTACAAGTGGGGCATGACAGCAAATTGCCTTGATGGGAAAATGATGGTGGGGGAAGCCTCCGGGTCTGTTGTAACCATTACAGACCCCCAAAAGACCATGGACTGTTATCTCTATGGATTTTATAATGGATCTACCCCCCAGCAAGGGAAGAACTGTGATGGGGGGGTGGATCTTTTTTGAAACAGGTGCATTTTATCCCTTGTAAGCAGCTGCCCTCGGCTAAAAAATTAGCACAGATGTTCATGCAGCACATTGTGAGATTACACTCAGTACCCCAGAAGGTCATATCGGACAGGGGCCCCCAGTTTGTAGCAGGGTTCTGGAAGGAACTGTTGAACCTGCTGGGGGTGGAACAAGGGCTCAGTAGTGCCTACCACCCAGAGACTGATGGGCAAATGGAAAGGACTAAGCAGGTGCTAGAACAGTTTATGTTTCATTTTTTACCAAGATAACTGGTTGGACTTCCTTCCCTATGCAGAATACAGTTACAATAACTACCTCTTTCAAGGTGGTACATGGATACAAGGGGGCCCTTTTGCCTACAGTGGCATGTGAGCCAAAAGGCTCGATAAACTTACAAAGCTGGTGGGCTGACTTAACTTAATTCAACAAGATCTGGCCAAGGCCAAAGAGGATTACAAAACCCAGGCTGACAAAGCCCAGACACCCAAGTGGGACCTTCACCCAGGGGACTCTGTATACATTTCTACCAGGAATCTGAGGGGATTACAACCAGAGAAAAAGGTGGGGGGGATTTGTGGGCCCTTTTAAGGTGGTGAGAGTCATTAACAAGGTGGCTGTTGAAGTGGAATTGCCAAAGAACTTATGACACATCCACCCGGTTTTCCATTTCAGTCTACTGAAGAAGGATCCAGGACCCTCAAAGTGGAGACCTCGTCCAGCAGCTCCTCCTCCCCTGAACGTGGATGGGGAATTCCACCAGGAGGTGGAAGAGGTCTTAGACTCTGAGATCAAATGGGGCTACCTTCACTATCTCATCAAGTGGCAAGACTGTGACCCTAGTCATAATGAGAGAGGACCATTTCCAAGCTCCACGGCTGGTGCGCACCTTTCATAGACCCCACCCTCACAGACCCAGGGGGGGGAGGGATTCATCTTATTGGTTAAGGGCCATAAGGATCCTCCAGGATTTTGTTGCAACCGACTAAAAACGGCTACCTCTTAGCCATTTGTTCAAACAGTAGGCTTTTTAAAAGTTACACATTCCTCAGCCTCCATGGTAAGTGGGAATCCTGGGATCATCCATTCCCATTCCTGTGTTGGAGGAACACGTCTCCATTTTTCCAGTGGAAGTATGGAAATGTGACCTTTGCCCGCCCACGGGAATCAAGCCGATTGGCCCACAAGTGTGTGTGTGGGGGGGTAGTTTGAACTCTGGATATCCCAGTAAGCTTTCCCTTTTGACTCATCCCTAACAGTGCTTGTGTTCCTGATCAATAGTACTGAAAATAAAGTATATGCTTCATGGAAGACTGTGCTCCACTTGTTTGACTGTTGGACCTGACTAAGGAAGTTGAACCTGAATAAGTAAGGGACTCCTGACGGTAAAGTCTTCCATAGATGCCTCCTGCCCAGCTCCACTGCACCTTTGTTTAAAATGACATGAAGGCTCTTGCCTATATGGGAGTTAACGAGCACCATGAGGCATGCAGCCAAGCCCAGAGAGACCCACCAGCTGAACACTGTGGTAAAGAAAGACCCTGCTTTGTCTACAGGAGGCCCCAGCTTAACTCTGGCCTCTCCATTTATAAAGAGACAGAAAAGGCCTTAGACGGGTGCTGCCCGTTAGCACGGAAAACAGTGAGCTGAATGGACCAGGATAGCCACTTCATACATTTTTCGAATCTTGCCTTCTCACTCTGAACTCATTTTACAGAAATGCCTGGAATGTATTTTCTCCTGTTTATATCTTGAAAACAACTGTTTTGCTGCTTGATCAGCAAAATCATTTTGTATTATCAATCTTTTATCTTAATTCCGACACTCTTTGTTTGCAACTGTTTTCCCCAGAACTTCAGATTGACTGAAACACAAGAAATATGACATTTTCAAGTGATGGCTATGACCAAGGTAACCTCTGGGTTGAGATGCTGAAACAGACAACAGCAAAATCAAGAGTGCTTCCTTCATGTCCTTTCTGTCAAGAAGAAGAGATTGGATGTATACCCCATGGCCCTTCACTACCCAGAGCGGCTTACAAACTCCTCTCCCGTCCCCCTCCCCACAACAGACACCCTGTGCGGCGGGTGGGGCTGAGAGAGCTCTTGACAGAAACTGCTCTTTTTCAAGAACAGCTCTTATCAGAACTACGGCTTGCCCAAGGTCATCCAGCCAGGTGGAAGAGTGGGGAATCAAACCTGGTTCTCCCAGATTTGAAACAAAACTGAGATTCTCGGTGCTCAGTTCCACAATAAAACCACAACTTTCCAGTAAGGGTTCCACTTACCTAGTGTTCCAAAAAAGTCATTACCCAAGAAAGGAAATCCAGGTCTGTTGGCCAAAACTATCATCCTAAAATCTGGATGAATGACTATCACGTTCTTCCTCCCACTTACACTAGCAGGATCTGTGAAGTATACAGATTTGCAATTAATATATTCCATTTTGCAAGACACTGTATTCCACTACGGCTGACCTGCTGTTATGTTTCCACCATTGCTATGCAATATTATTACTGTCACTAGCACTGTATGACTGTTTTTATAATGGCTCTGTTTTATGTGTCTTAACTTTTCATGTAAGTTGTCCTGAGCCTGCTCCGGCGGGGAGGGTGGTGTGTAAAATAAACAAACAACAAAAACCAGGCCCATCAGATGACTGTATGATGCCCATTGCAAGTACTCCACTCAGGAAGACTGGAGGCTCATAGGAAGTCATGGAATGTGCAAAAAGGTAGGGGGGACCCCCCCCATCACAGCAAGACTGGAGGCAGCTCCACGATCCTGACCCAAGAACTCTCTTGCCTACACAGTGTCACTCAAGGTGGCCCCGGATGGCCCAAGAGGGCTGCCCTCGGCAGAGTTACATCCCTCTAAGCCCAGAAGGGTGCAACTTGGGTTAGGACAGCCCTGCAAATCCCGTTGGAAGACAGAATAAAAAAGCAGATGTTTAACAAATATTTTTTATAACTGAAGAGAAATTTAGGGGAAAACCCTGACCTGGATGGCCCAGGCTGGCCCAGTCTGGTCAGATCTCGGAAGCCAAGCAGGGCTGGCCCTGGGTTAGTCCTTGGAGGGGAGGCCACCAAGGAAGTCCAGGGTTGCTACGCAGAGGCAGGACATGGCAGACCACCTCTGTTCGTCTCCTGCCTTGAAAGCCCTGAGGGGTCACCATACGTGACCTTGTGACACGGTGGCACTTTACACCGTAATTAGATGGCACTTTACACCACCGGTATACATTGAAATGAAGAATATTTGTCTGTTTTTTATATATACACATGAATCTGAATCCTGGTCCTTCACCACAGTGGTGGGGACTTCCACAGATACAGGAAGACAGGGGTGATATTTGCTGATTCCCATTTCTTACCACAGACCCCAATTTTCCCCAATATTTCTCCCAGCACTGCTTCTGGGGGGGGGGGGGTTTTGCGGAAACCCAGAAACAGAGTTTCAGGGGGCACCGGGGGGGGGCTAACAGTGGGAGGGGGGAAAGTTCCATTTCATGGTAGAGCATCTGCTTGGCTCGCAGAAGGTCCCAGGTTCAATCCCTGGCATCTCCATTTGAAAAGATCTGGCAGCAGCAATTGATAAGGAGGACCTCTATTTGAGATTGTGGAAGACACTGCCAGTCTGAGTAGACAATACTGACCCTGGTGGACCAAGGGTCTGACTGAATATCAGGCAGGTTCATGTATGTTCATGAACAGAGTTCCATTTGTGTTACTTGTGTGAGCCCTGCCTGGTGGGGAAAGGAGCGGGATAAAAGTCAAATCAATCAATAAATAATAAAATACTTTAGATCCAGCCCACTGTACTCCAAAAAATATAACATCAACATAATGGGTTTAATTCAAACCTCTTCTGTCAATGCGATGGAGAGAGCAGTCGTCATTCCCCCCCCCGCTGCAGTGTGCCCCCCCTCCCAATATCTCCCACTCCATTCCTGGGGGGGGGGGTCTCCTTAATCTTACAAATGCAGGTGTGGTAGTGAAGGAGACATCAGCAGGAGAAGTGAGGCAGAAAAGCTGTTCTCCGGATCCTGCCCATTCTTATTACATTGTCATTCTGAACCCACTGCCATTTTAACTGAACGGTTTTCAGTTTGCAAGCTACCAGTTGTGTAGCAGAAACCAGGCCCCAAAGAAGAGTCTCATACAATACAATACATTTTTAATAACACACTTTTAACAAGAACCTACTTCTGCATTTCACTTCTAAGTAACCCTTTGCAACCTCAGGGGAAAGCTGTGCTTTCCTTATACAGACATATAACAAATTAGCATATTTACCAAAGTAGAAGTGGGGGGGAAAGTAGCTCCATACTTATTTCAGTCCATGACTCTTATAAACTATTTGCAATAAATACAACTGCTGGGAGACTGTACTTGGGGGAGCTACTTACTGGCGATGAGGCGCCTTCCATCCGATAGGATCATTTCTCCACTTTCCACCAAAGTTTTCAAAATGCAGGTGACATTTGTTGGCGCCTTATCTGCCTCGTCAATAACTAAAATGTGACCCAACTTGACCGCTTTCACCTGGAAAAAGTATTTAGGTGTATCACACAGATATAGGAAACTGCGTCATCAACCCCTACAAGCCCTTCAATAGTAATTAAAATTTACATTCCAGGTATTCATGTAACCAACTAAAGGAGCACATATATAAAAACAAATGAAGAAATGAAAACTGTGCTTGATGCCTGCCTGACACCTGACACTACCACCACTGCAAATTCAGAAGCAGTGATACCTCAGAATGCTCACATTTTAGGTTCTCAGGTGAACGTGTTCACAGAATGTCAAGTGCTTCACTGAATGCTGGTGGAGAGAAGTAAAACTGGAGTCCATACACAGGGGACAAAAAGGGGCTGTTCTACCAGCAGGAAAGGAAGAGTGGATTTCACACACTGATCCTACTGACCCTTAGGAAATCACCTCCATGTGCCTACCTTATCTATTAATTACCAAATATAGGATGCACAAGGCTAACCAGCAGAAGATATCGTAAGAGATCAGACAATGGGGTGGAATGAGAAAGGCTGCAAACATAGTCCCCAGGCCGGGTTGGTTCATGGTTAGGGTTCAAGGCATCTGCATTCAGAGGTCACGCCATGTGTCGGGAAACAAGAAATATGAGTATTTCAGGATAATGTGTGGCTTCCTCAGAATCTGAAACGGGCTTTGAATTCATGAGAGGGGAAAGAGAAAAGAATCAGTGTCCTTCATGTTTCATCTTAGCTCCTCAGTACCAGAGATAACTACAACTCCTGCTCTGAAAATGACTTAAAGAATTTTTATCATGGGAATACCATGCTGACAGCCACAATACATAAATATCTAGACTTGGGTTCTTCAACTTCCTATACAGAAAATCTCTTATATTCAAATGTAAGTCTTAATTGCAGGCAACTTACAAGTGGAGAATCCTCATACACAACAAGACCGTCTTTAACAGAAGGCTGCAGTGTAAGACTTTGGATGGTGGTGTCTCTAAGACCAAACAAGAACACACACAGGCTTCATCAAAAAGCAAACAAGGGAGAAAAAGCATTAAGTACCCAAAATTCTATCCAGCACCAGTTTTAACTGGAGGGCAAGGATCAATATTTCGGACTGTGGCACATCATAGAAACACCCACCCCCACAGGTGATCATGTCAGTGATGAAGAGCTTAACGGAAGTGTGGGATATAGTTCTTCACCACCACCATCATCATCATCATCACCACAGGGGGGAATTACCTTCCTTTATCAATTACTTCCATTTACGGATGTGATCAGCACAAGTCGTGTTCCCTTCCCTCCCCCACCCACAGGGGACAACTGAAACCTTCCTGGTTTTGGAAGATTTTAACCAGTCTTCAATTTGCCAGGACATCTGGATGTCTAGGGAAACTGGAGTTTGTTTCCTTCCCACCAACTAGGATTCCAAACCAATGTGTCAAAACGGAGAAGACTTTAGTTACAATCCATACGCAAGGGAAAGTGCAATGACAAAACCGGGTTTGTTTTTGCCCATCATCAACCCCGAGAGGTTTGTCCTGATGTCTAAATAAAACCAAAGTCTTTTAAAATTAATAGCAGATAAGTATTAATGATGTGAGATAATCAGGTCACATTTTCACCATTTGCCTTCATCAACAGCCCTGGAAAGCTGAACTACTTCTACGATCTCTCAATATCCACCCCGTGGAGCTGTGTGTATTTTTAGCAAACACTGTGACGTCCATGTTCTTTCCGTCTGTAAAGGAGGTTTTTCTGCTTGACCACACGTGCTCTTTTAAAAACAAGTCTCATCCATTTTGACTAAAGTACACTTTGGAATACAGGAGCAATCATTCCCTGTTATGTCATTTAAAAAAAACAAACTGTGTTGTGACAAGCTTGTAACATTTTACTAGTGCAGATGAAGGAACTGACATAATCTGTTCAAAAACTGAGTGGGTAGATTGCAGATAGTCCCCTTGCTCCTTAATCAAGGTAGCTAATTTATATGGAACAACCCCACCACCACCACCACCACCACCACCACAGTTGACCTTCAGGAGGCAGCTGAAGACAATTTTATTTAGGACTGCATTTGACTAATGTAGTTTTTATTTCCTAGCAGATGTAATTGGAGCTTTTAAATTATGGCTTTTTATAGGTTTTATCATTGCTGCTTTTATGTTTTATTTATACTGTATGCCAACTTCAGCTCTGCAAGGGAGAAAGGCAGCTAGTGTTATAAATACATAAATAAAGTGGTCATCACTCCCAAAAGCCTCCCCACCCCCCAGGAAAATATCTATTACAGGCACATGCTGCTCTTCCGAAAAGAGCCTCCAAGTGGTCTTCCCACTCACACTGCTGAATGCTGATCCATTCCCACGCCCATTTGGGCCCAAACGAGACATCACAACTCTCAAGTGGCCGCCACGGGGCTTGCGGTCATGCAAAGTTGCAAGTACCAAGTGCATGTGCAGCCTCCTGCGGGAGCAAAGGAGGCCCCCTTGGGAAACAGCTGTGCTATAGGGGAGGAGCCTCTGCCTCGCACACAGACAGAAGGTCACACCCCCTCAGCCTAACCCACCTCGCAGGGGCCTGGTGAGGATAAAACCAAGGAAGAAAAGAGATCCCCACCAGGGATAAAGGTGGGGTATGCATGAAGAAAACTAACAGATAAATAAATGCCAAAGAATTAGTATCTCTTACCTATGCAGCTGCAAATATTCTCTAGGCCTATTCAACAGGTGAAGGAATCTGTCGACAACTTTGTTTTTCCCCACACCCTGCGAAGAGAAAGACTACACTTATCTGCAACTTTAAACTGAGAGAAAGCACTTCACACTTGTTCAAACCAAGGACTCTTCCCTATTGAGCAGCTTGACAGGCACACGGCAGCTCCGGCTGGCCCCACTCCAACAACCTGCCAGCAAAGGCGACCCACACCCAGACGCTTCCTGGCTGTCTCCACACAAATGCAGAACAATTAAATTTGAGTCATCCCAGCAAGTTCTATCCACATTGTTGGCAAGTGAGCAGCCAGATGGCCACCCTAGCCACACACGTCAGCTACCCTGAATCTCTGCTCACCTTTCACCAGCACTGAATCTCTACACCAAGGGAGAGCCAGAAGAGCAGACTGCAATTTTACCAGATCTTGGGCTCAATCTTATTTATTTATTTATTTATTATTTACATTTTTATCCCGCCCTCCCCGTAGGCTCAGGGCGGCTTACACGGCACATCGCCGAACCATATAATAAAACAATTAAAACATTAAGAATATTAAATAACATTAAATATTAAAACATCTTACATTCAAAACAGTATTTGGTGCTCCTCTCCTAAAAACAAGATGGCCGTCTCCTAAAAAGTCCCATACTTATCCAAAGCGCCCATATGATGATGACCCTGTCCACAAAAGCTTGGGGCGTAGATGGTACCATGGTGATGGCGGCTCCTATTCGAACGCCTAGCGGAAGAGCTCCGTCTTGCAGGCTCTGCGGAACTGTGCTAGGTCCCGCAGAGCCCTGATCTCCTCTGGGAGCTCATTCCACCAAATAGGAGCCGCCACCGAAAACGCCCTATTTCTAGTCGTAACGAGTTTGATAACCCGGGAACCTGGCACATCAAATAAGTTCTGAGTCCCAGACCGTAGTGCTCTTGGAGGAACATGTGGGGAAAGGCGGTCCCTTAGGTAGGCTGGTCCCTGGCCATATAGGGCTTTAAAGGTAATAACCAGCACTTTGAAGCGAACCCGGAACGCTATAGGCAACCAGTGCAGCGCTTTCAGCACAGGCTGGATGTGCTCTCGTCTAGGAAGATCTATCAACAGCCTGGCTGCAGCATTCTGCACTAGTTGCAGCTTCCGAATTTGCGACAAAGGCAGCCCCATGTAGAGAGCGTTACAGTAGTCTAGCCTCGAGGTGACCGTCGCATGGATCACAGTGGCTAGGTCCTCCCGGTCGAGGAAGGGAACCAACTGCCGTGCCAGCCGAAGGTGGTAAAATGCCGACTTGGCAGTGGCTGCTACCTGGACCTCCATCGCTAACGAGGAGTCCAGGAGCACCCCCAAACTCCTAACCTCCGACGTCAGCACCAAAGGCGCCCCGTCGAAGGTCGGGAGAGGAAGCCCCAACCCCGAACTGATCCGACTCAGCCCCAGGACCTCCGTCTTTGCCGAGTTTAATTTCAGCCGACTCAGTCTGAGCCACCCAGCCACGGCCTGTAACGCCTGACTAAGGTTATC
>NW_015173154.1:75802-78441 GCF_001447785.1 Gekko japonicus
CAGCCCGACTGGAGGCCGCGTCCTCGGCATGGACGTTGAAATCACCCACGACCAACAGCCGAGGGTGCTCCAACGCCCAGCCTGATACGGCCTCCAGCAGGGACGGCAGGCTATTGGCCGGTGCGCTAGGCGGTCGGTACACCATCCAAATCGCCAAACTCTCCTCAGCCTCCAGCATCGCCCCAACACACTCTATGCCTGCGATCTCCACAGTCGGGAGCGCCCTGAAGGAGTAAGCCTCTCGAATGAACATAGCCACTCCTCCCCCCCGCCCCTCTATGCCCGCGATCTCCACAGCCGGGAGTGCCCTGAAGGAGTAAACCTCTCGAATGAACATAGCCACTCCTCCCCCCTGCCCCTTCGTCCGCGATTGGTGAAGGACCGAGAACCCAGGGGGGGCCAGCTGGGTGAGAGCTACTGTCTCTCCCTCCCTCACCCAGGTCTCGGTCACGCATGCCAGGTCAGCTTGTTGGTCGATAACAAAGTCCCGCAGGACAGCAGCTTTGTTGTTGATCGACCTGGCATTGCACAGCACCAATGACGGAGAGGGGTACTCCGTAGCCCCACTGCCAGTCACCCTTGGGATGGGCTTTAGGCAGGAGGGATGCCGAGCCATTCTATTTCTCCGCATCCTTCCCTCAGAACCTCGCCTCGGCCCACCACTATACTTCCCCCTCCCCCAGAGCACCGGAATCGAATGACCAGGGAACGACCAGGCATATTCAGCATTGAGCGATCTCCGCAAGGCCTCAGATCGCCCGTTGCTTGCAAGCTTGGGTACATAAACAAAGATGAGAAATACACTCCGCAGCAGCAAACTAACTACTCCTCCCTCCCCTGCTATCAAATCATATTAGGTGCTACACAATACAAAATTCTTAACCAAATATCAACAGTGAACCTAGTCCCCCTAACTTGATTCCCTGTCCAGCTATCACACTCAATCCTCTTGCAGCACTCAGCACTTCTTTACAGCAGATAAACCATCACTCTCTCCTCATGAGCTCAGCATTCACACAATTATTGCTGCCCCTGTCTATCACTTCCCTCTGCATCCACTGCTGTTCCCGGCAGGAAATCTCTCAACCCTCAGGGCAAGATCCCAGTGTTTTGTATCGAGTCCTCAGTTTTGGGACGTTTGTCGAAATCGGCCTGGAGACCCAGACTGCACCTCCAGCTGACCTAATCCAGCGGCAAAGTCCAGCAGGGCTGACACGTCCAGCCAGCGAGAGGGGTCCACAAAAGGTAACAACCCCCCGTTGATCCTCTTGCCGCCGGTAGTTCTTTTCCTGGCCGATGTTTACTGCTCCTGTGACCGACTGCTCCTTAATCGTGCTGGGAAGAAGAGTCCCGTGCTCCAATGATCTCTCTCTCTGGACGCGGTCCTCCGGCGTCCCTTGGGGAGTCCAGTGCTGCCCCACAGGACTCTCCTGCCGCGCCCACTTTCTCGGTCCCTCCAAACCCAGTCCGCTGGGCGCCGTCTCAGGGGCTTCCGCGTTGTCCCGCAGGGTCCTCCAATCAGGGCCAGGCCCCCAGCGCCCCCGCGGCGCCCCACCAGCACCCCGGCGTCTTTTTGAAGAGCCCGGTCCGCTGGGCATCGTCCCGAAGGCTCCCGCGCTGCCCCGCAGGGTCCTCCAGTTGGGCCCCCAACGCCCCAGCAACGACAAGGCAGGCACGCCCCGGGCTTCGCTATTGAGGGTCAACCCCCTCGTCTCCCCCACTGACTCACACCACATCTGGACAGGCCTCCAGCCTCCGTGCCACCAGCCTCGTCGGCCTTCAGTCTCGATGTTGTCTCGGAGCTGACGCTCCGCAACAGAACAAACCGAGCACAGCCCGGTATTCCCACCATCCGGTTAACCATGCAAATCTGGTAACCGTGCAGAGTCCAATATTCCTTAACCCACAGAACTTCATTTAGCATTTAGCATGATTTTAAAAGCTAGTCGGAGGAGCTTGAGCACCTAAGCTTCCTCCAGGATGCCATCTTGCCATCATGTTACTCACCAGAGAACTCCCTTCATCAGATACTGAGTCTTGTCCTCATCCCACAGGCATTTCACAAAGGCAGCTTTTCTTGGTATATCAGGAGCAGCCAGGAGTCCTCATTGCCCAGCACTCCTTTTTTTTAAATATCTTTTTATTGGTTTTGTTAAAAGGTTTACATAATACAAAAATTTATTGATTCAAGGTTTCTACATATAGCAGTTAAGATAATGACTTACAGTTTAATGACATACAGCCACCACACAGCACTGGTGAGTTACTGTGAGTTTGATATTTTTAAGTTATCTGATGTAATCTATAAATATAACCATTTATGATAAATTTGCTTAGCAGGGAGTATATCATTCGTTACCATACAGTCTAGCACTGGGGCCCATATCCTAACAAATTTGGTGTAAGTCAGTGTATTACTATTATTCGCTCTATTCAAGAAGTCCGTAATTTTTGCCATTATAAACTGATCCCATACCTTCTCTTGCCAAGCCGAAATTGTGGGGGGGGGGGGGGATTTTCCATGACGCTGCTATTGTCAACCTTGCTGCAGCAAGTAACGTTGAAATGAGTTATTTGCTGCTCCCTGTCATCGTTTCATTCCACAAATTTAGCAGGATTGCATGGCAATGTCTGCCTAG
>NW_015173154.1:78722-101095 GCF_001447785.1 Gekko japonicus
GGGGGGAGGAGAGGAGAGGAGAGGAGAGGAGAGAGAGAGAGAGAGAGAGAGAGAGAGAGAGAGAGAGAGAGAGAGAATCTACCACCCCAGCGATGCCTGAGTGTGCGTTGTCCATCAATTGGGGAGTTCTTCCCTTTAAAGGCACCAAGTTTATTACAGGGAGGATTCGTCTCTGTGTTAAGAGTTCTGATCCCCAAGTGAGCAAGCGGGGAAAAAAGTTGCAGAAGTGACGGATGGGGAGGCGCCACTTTTTCTTCATGTTACACACAGGCCCCCCACTTTGTGTGTCAATAAGATGATCCAGCCCGGACAGAACCCCCCCCCCTCTTCGTGCTCCATTCCCAAGTGAACAGAGAGAATTTCTGAGCCAGTTCCTTGGTAGCTGAATCCACAGTGCAGACACACAGTGAGCCTCAGGAGTCCTGCTAACTCAGCAGCATCATCTGGCACGAGGAACTGGGAATGGGCACGGCGTACGCTGCCTCGGGACGCTATAAAGTGTAAAAGAGAATACTCAGAATCTTTGAAATGCATACAGAATACTGATTCAGAAGGAAACTGGGAGTCCCAAGAAGAAAACAGGAACCAGGGGTTGGGAGGGGCCCTCTGACTACAGTTTTTATAAAGTGTAAAAGAGAATACTCAGAATCTTTGAAATGCATACAGAATACTGATTCAGAAGGAAACTGGGAGTCCGGATTGTTTCCAGCATAATGATTTGCATTTGCAAAAGGCACAGTAAATATATGGAATACTTTTGACCTCTTTAAAAAGGTCTTGGCGAGGGCAAAAATCATTCCCTGTTTGCAGGTTTCTGCTCTCACCCCACCCCCCCTTATTCCGTGGTCCTCCTGACCCCCCTCTCTCCAGGATGCGCAGGGACCTCGCCTCCACTCCACCACAGTAAACTTGGGGGGTGGGTGGGTTCCATCTATTGCATTCCAGGTACAATTTTTTTTTTGTTGTGAACAATACAAGAGGGACAACAAATCAGAAAATATTGTTACAAATTATATTAGTAACAAATGGTACCCATGGGCAAACACTCAATTCCAGCTCTGAGAGAGTACTAAGTTTCAACAACTCTACAAATAACTTGACGATAGAATGGCATATGCAAGGGTCAGAGGGCAAAGTAGCAACGAGGCTTGAAAACCACTAGCCGAGTGGTCACTGGGCACCGTCCAGCCTCCACAGCTGACCAAGAAGCCTTCCTCTCTGCTCAGAAGCCAGTTTCGGAGGGACCGTCAGCCACGTCAGCCTGCCGTGGAACAGCCACACCCAAGTCCAGGGGCCACCTCACAAACCCACAAGGTTTCCCAGGGGCAAGAGCTCTTCAGAATCCAAAGGACACCTGACGAGGGAGCCGGGACTCTCAAATGCTTAAACCCCCAAAATCTTGCTGGTCACGAACAGGCTCCTGGACTTGGACCTGGTGGTTTATCCAGGTTTCCGAGGTTGGTGAAACAGGCTTAGGGTGACAGTCCAACAGGAACAGGAACTTGAATGTCTATCTGGCAGGTGGCTGCACTGGACATCGTTTGCTGATCTGTTCTGGATTCCACTGGGAAGTGAGTGTGAAGGCAACTCTGGACAAAAAAGGCCTGCCTCAAACAAAACCCAGCAACAGGCCTGGTGCGTAGAATTTACAAGTCAAAAGCAAAAACCACCAGCACATGCTACATAAACCCTGTATATGGGCTTCATACAGCATGAGCTGGTGGTTTTCGCTTTTGACACAAACAAAACCCGGGCAAAGCCAAATGATGCGAAACCAGCAAGGGCAGAGCCGGCTCTCACAGAAGATACAATCAGCTGTGTTACTCCCAGTGACAAAAGCACAGTATAAACAATAGCCTCTGTCCACTTACCCTGGTTGCATCAGATGTATCAGTTGCATGCACACAAAAACGTGTACCCAGAATTAAACTTTGAGGGCCCCAAAGGTGCCCCTGGACTCAAACTTTGTTCTATATCAAATCAAAAACACACACAACTCGCAGTAAGACTGTTGGATCACTCTCACCTGGTTGCCGACCAACAGAAGGTGCTCTCCAAGCAAGAAGTCTTTTAGCATATCTTCCATCACCATCATATGCTAGAATGAAAATAAACCGTTTTGTGCAGTTCATTTAAGCAAAGGAAAGCTGAAGCACAATTGCTCCTGTTCTTAATATATATGCACTCATTTCAGTGAAGCACAGCATTAACACCCATTTGTAAGGAAGCAGTAACCGTTTTTAACATAGGTTACACAATAGGCTTAATATAGGCTACACCTATAGACTGATAAGACTTTTAGAACAGCCACCTTAGATCAGAACAAATCAAATAACCACCACCAGAAGGAAGGAAGAAGAGTATGTACAGTGCAAGAGGAAGATTCCATCACAATTCCAGTTAAGGATGATCAGATTCTGCAGGTTCATCCCTAGTGAGGTTGATTTCTTTTTACTGTTGGGGTTTTGAACTATTGGAATCTGGACATCACTGATGAGCAGAGACTGCAGGCAATGAGAATTCTGAGGAGCCTAAGAGCCAGCTGGTAGGAATTAAGATGGTGAAATTAGGAAATAATATTTAAAAGAAGGAATGTGGAGGAACTAAAATCATACCACCTAAAGACCTTTTTCCAGAAGAGACTTTTAAAAAGTTCTAAAATCTAGAATCTGATCATGTAGAATGAACATTTCCATTTATTGCAAACAGAAAAGAATTGGCATGTGACTTACTAGTAAAGTGGATTAGTTTAAGAGGGAAGGGCAGATTATTGCAAACAATAATAAAACAGGGACAAAGATGGAAATTATAACTCATCTTTACCCAGATATTTCTCGTATTGTTTCTCCATAACGAAAGATCTCTTATTTCTTGAGTGTCTCCTTTAAATGAACTGTCTATTACTTTAGACAATGAATGGATAATTGTCAGAGTCTTGAACAAACTACTCCCCACAGCACTCTCTTGGCAGTGATTTGTTTATTGAAGAAGAAGAGGAGGAGATTGGATTTATACCTCACCCTTCACTACCCAAAGGTGTCTCAGAGTGGCTTACAAACTCCTTTTCCCTTCCCCTCCCCACAACAGACACACTGTGAGGTAGGAGGGGCTGAGAGAGCTCTAGACTGAAACTGCTGTTTTTCAAGAACAGCTCTTATCAGAACTATGGCTTGCCCAAGGTCATCCAGCCAGGTGCAAGTGGAGGAGTGGGAAATCAAACCCGGTTCTCCCAGATTAGAGTCCGCGCACTTAACCACTACACCAAACTGTGTCAAGCTAAGAATGTGTCAAGCTAAGACTATCTGTGTCAGAACTGACCCTCTGGGCATCAGTTCTGATATTATACAAACAGGGGCCCCCCATATGACTAGCCCAATCACACAAACACATCCAGTCTGCCAAAATATACTATGCACCGTTAGCCCTCCCCCATCCCCTGCAAGCTTAATATCTAACAGTGTCTGGCTTCCAAGGTCAAGCACGCATTCTTCCCAGGGAAGAAAGGACCCACTTAATGCCATTACAAGATCGCGCACCTTCTAGCAAAGCAGTCCTCACACCCACACACTTGCACACTCACCCCCTCCCGCCAGAATGACATGAGACAATAGGCATACAGAACGCAAGAACAGCAAAAGAGCAACAGGAACCATGGCAAACGAGACCCGAGTTTGACAACAATGGATCATAAAATTGAGGAATTTCAGCAATTATTAGAAATTATAAAATGTACACCACACAAGCCTAATCTGAAAATAACCAAAAACTCAGACCACGAAAGAGGATAATGGAAGGCCAAATTAATTAAAAAAAAATAGGAAACATGGTAGTTGCCAATTTTATTACTTGAGATTAGGAAATTGAGTATAGTATCAATTAATTAAACTCATCTAATAAAAGGGGAAATTATGCAAATTTAATAAAATAAGAGGAAGTTAAATCTATTTTTCACAAGGATATGAAAAATATTTGACATTATTTAAGACTTAAGATTATTTAAGATTTAAGAGGCAAGCCATGTTTATTTCCTTCTGCTTAGCTATAAGGCAGGGCTGTCTCAAGCCATTTTGCTGCCTCATGTGGGTAGTATGGGAGGACAGCCTCATGGTAATAGGTATGGTTCCCTCTACCCCTCACTTATGTTGATTTGGGGTTTTGCAGTGGCAGCTAAGGTAGAAAAGCACCTCCTCCTATGCCATGTCTTCTGGGTTCCAAGGGTCTGGAAAGCGGTTCCATAGCCAGTTACAGGGTTGCCAACTCTGGGTTGTCAGCAGGATATAATGCAATGGAGTCCACTGCCCAAAGCAGCCATTGTAATAGGTGGGAAATTTTCTGTAGGGGAAATGATGTGCTGTGGCTGGGGAACACGGTGATTTCTGGGAGATCTCCCGTCCCTACAGGGAGACTGGCAACTCCAGCGACCATTTAAGGGAAGATTGGGATATGTATTTTGGCAACTCCAGTGACCATTTAAGGAAAAATTGGGATATGTATTTTACCTCAGGACACATTCAATGACTCCCAACAGCAACAGCCAACTGTTTAGAATGTTAGAGGCAAAGGCCAATGAGGCCGCATATGCAAATGACCTCTGTGTTCCGACTGGCTATTGGGGGGAGAGGAGCAGCAAACTGTTTAGAATATTGGAGGCGAGAATCAGGCAACGCAGCCAGTGGATAGGGACAGCTTCTGAGTGACAGGTCAGAGAGCCAAAGGCTGTGGGAGCACATGGAACGTTCAGAAAAGAGTCACACCAAAAGAGAATTATATATAAGGAGAGATTTTGTTGCTCATTTTTGTAGTTATGTGAGTGTTCATATTCATGAACCATTGAGTCTTATGTTAGATCTCACACACTAATTTGTGTGTGTGTTTCTTATACCTCTGGTACATTAGTGTTTCTGTTTTCTCCAAGTTGCTAAATGCCTATATTAACATTATCTCCATTGTGATAGATTCAGGTGGGTAGCCGTGTTGGTCTGAAGCATCAGAACAAAGTTCGAGTCGAGTGGCACCAAGTTTTATTCAAGGTATAAGCTTTTGTGTGCACAAAGTGTGCGTGCACACAAAAGCTCGTACCTTGAATAAAACCTTGTTGGTCTCAAAGGTGCCACTGGACTCAAACATTATCTCCATTGCATAAGACAGATGTCAAAAGGCTGCATTCAGATCTTACAGTAAGCGGAGGTGAGGGGGCATGAACAACCCACTTGCTGCTGGCGGAGCTCGCATTCTCTCCTTGGCTCTTCCCGTCCCCTCTTGCGTGTGGACCCTGATGGTGGCAAAATGCCTTCCAGCATATCCAAAGACAGCAGGCGCAGGTAAATAATGTGAACAGATACTGACTTTTTGAGATTAAGAAATACTTTCACAGCAATGAGGGTGTTCTATGATTAGAAAGAAACTGCAGTTTGTTGTGATATCTGAACTGGGATACTGCCGACAAGCGGTAGCTTGCTCCTTGCCTAGAAAGTGAACTGTAAAATCAAGAGTAAGGCAAGGTTTAGAATCTGGGCTCGTAGATCTTGACTTCTAAAATTATTTAACAAACTAGCAGGTAAAACTAGCAGTTCTCTCCTAAAGAAATAGCCTTATTTGTTGTCAACTCTTTATTATGAAAAAACCAGACCACCACTGTTCAGAAAGACACACTCACTTGCGTGTTTTCATAGAAGAGAACGTCAGGCACTTTCATCCTTTCATTGGGGCTGTTGTGCACTGGGATGTTAACAGCACCAATCCTCAGGATCCCTGAGCTGACTTCACCTGGATGTTTCGCAGAAATTGAGCATTACTCATCTTTGCACAGCTGGGCATATTGTAGTTCAAGATGCAACGGATATCTTTTAATTCAGTCAGGTCAGAGTTGTAGGTGTAAGGAACATAATATACGGCATGACAAATAACATGTACATATTTAATGGCAGAACACATGCTAAGTACGCAGCAGGTCCCAGGCTCAATCCCCGGCATCTCTTGTTAAAGGACTCAGGTAATGAAAAGGGAGTGGGGGACTAAGTACGCAGCAGGTCCCAGGCTCAATTCCCGGCATCTCTTGTTAAAGGACTCAGATAATGAAAAGGGAGTGGAAAAGGCCTCTGTCTGGAGAGCAGCTGCCAGTGAAGAACTGACATGGCCAGAGGTGGACCAATAGTCGGTCCTTATAGGAAACTTGGAAAGAACAGAGGAGAATTCCTTGCAGAATAAGTGCTGAGTAACATATCACAACACCGTGCTCGTAAAACATTTCCCACATGTTACGAAAGCATGAAGCACAATATAACTTGAGCTAGAGGCTGAAGGGTCAAAATGGTGCCCTGGTCAAGGCCACGAGGCCTTATCAGCTGGCATCACACTCCATGCCACCCTCCTCTTCCCTTGTTAAAAGTAGGTACTGCGGGGGTGGGTGGGGTTTAAATTAGAGGCCACTTCTCTCCCTCCCCCCCGCACACCCATTTCTCTTCCTCTATTGTCAGCTGCTTGACATATTTGTTTCTCTGCAGGAAAGGTTAAGGAACCAGGGACGCCAAAAGACATTCACCTCCGACGTTACAAGAGACACGTCAGGCAATGGCAAAAGGAAGGGGCCACTGCCATCGCCCTCTTCAGAACGGCTCACAGGCAAAGATGCACTGGGTGGGAAGAACCTGGAGACGCGTCCCTGAGAGCGCGGCTGAGAGATCATGGTTCCAGAGGGTATCCATGTCGGAAAGCTAGGTCCGAGTAGCGCCTCAGAGACCAACAAGAGTTTCAGGGCAAAAGCTTCGAGAGCCAAAGCTCCCTTCTGACAAAGACTCTTGAAAGCTGCTACCCCCCAAAAAAAATCTGGCCGGTCTCCAGGGTGCTCCTGGACGCGAGTCTAACCGAGAGATGAGAACCTGAGCCTGGTCTGGCCTGGCCTGGCTGCTCACTCTCCTGGGCCACCAGCCTGGCGGCTCCAGGGTCATCGCCCCTCGCGTTCCCAAGAGAGCAAGAAGTCCTCAGCAGGCAGGACTTTTGCCAATGGAACATCAACAGAGAGCGGGATCATCTCCATTCACTGTGGTCACTTTTGCAGGAGAAGGGGGGAAGTGTTATCAGCTTACAACTCAAAGTCTTGTTGTCTGTTCTTTCAGTATCGGCAGGGCTTGCATGAATTCCACAGTCCTGCAGATTTTTATGTAAAGCAGACGCTGCAAGGCTGGGTAAAAACCTAATGAGAAAGGGGGGGGGGGGAGAGAGAAGGGGGAAAAGTTATTTCCAGAAGAGTTTTCTGCTGCATTTTGCAGTCACAGACTGTAGAGGCTACTGTACTTTTAGCATCCTGATATGAGCAGCCTCTGTACTTCCACAATGAATAACCCCAGCCCCACACATCCAGAATATGAAACACAAGTCATTTACAAGCCAGTCTTTTGCATGCTTACTCAGAAGTAAGTCTCACACAGTAAAACTTCTCTCTTCACAAGCAATCACCATTTACTAAGGTCTAAGCGCTGCAGAGGAAGGCCGGGGGGGCCCTCTCCCAACTGCTCACGCAACACTGCACACGGGGGGAGGGGGGTCCACGGGAGGAAGGTGGTGACCATCCCAGGCAAGGCACAGGGTAACCCCTATGCCACTGAGACCCACTGCAGCGGGGGGGCAACACTGCACGGCCACGCGCTGTTCAGCAGCGCTTGCAGTTAGGGGACCGAGAGCTTTTAAAATCATGTCCGTAGCCTGAGGAGTCGTTGATGTACTTCAGGCTGCTAAATGTTTTATGGTTTCTAATGACTGGGTTTTGAATGGCTGTTAATTCTTTAAATGATACATACTTCATAACTCAATCATGTTTTGTGTTGTCACCTACCTCAAAAGCAGGTTCTATGAAGAAATGGCACACACCCTTTTCCAAATAAACAAATTTGGTCACCTGGGAGAATCCCAAATACAGACGCTGGTCAGGGTTTCTCGTCTCAACACGCACGGATTTCTCTCTGCCCGGACCTTCCGTGGCGAGAGGCAGGAGAGATGGAACCTGCTCGGCCTATGAGAAGCCAGCCTTTGGGCACACACTGAAGGAAGGAGGAAGAGAACCCGTCTCTGGCCTTGCTGGACTTTAAAAGCTGCAACACTACAGATATGTACCTAGAAAGACAAGCTTTATTTATCGTGTCGTAGAGGCTCTCATCTGGGTAGTGAGACAGTCGCCGACAAATTCTCAGGAGCTGCCGTGTGGACAAGGATGATGCTAATGACTGTGCCTGCGCAAAACAGAAATTGTTTCACTCAGTAGTCCTTCATCTATAGCTTAGGAGGGAAACTTTCTTACGCGAGAAGCAATCCTTTCTCCAAAATATGTTTGCAGTAGGTCTAAAAGTTGAGAACAGACTGGATCAGAGACAACACGTTGCACTTACCTGTACACGCTGCATACCACATGGTCACCTGTGGAGCCGCACGTGAGCTTCTGTATCCGTGCAGGCCTGCCGCGTGGAAATTTTGAAGCTCAAGGACTCTAGATGGCGCTCCCCCCCCAAGCCCCCATGCTGCTTTCCCATCCATGGTCACCTGTGGAGCCGCACGTGAGCGTCTGTACCCGTGCAGGCCTGCCGCGTGGAAATTCTGAAGCTCGAGGACTCTAGATGGCGCTCCCCCCCCCCAAGCCCCCGTGCTTCTTTCCCACCTTTCCCAGCATAAAAGGAGGGGTGGAGCACCTCCCCCTCAATCCTCCCTCTGCCGCTGTGAAGAGAGGTTCTCATCTGCAAAGCTCCACGTGAAGAAGTCGCAGCCTTCAGGGCTTTCCCAGGCTTTTGCGGAACTCAACCAGCATGAGGTGACTTTTAAAGCTGCTCTATGGGAGGAAGGTTTGCCCAGCATTGCTTCCATCAACTGTCCAAGCACAACCCCGTGACTGAATCCAGGAGAGACGGACTCCGTCATCGTGAACTCCAACTGATCCAAGACTGCCTCCAGAGCCTCCAGAGCCCGTTGGGTGTCGTGGCTAAGTGCGCAGAGGACTCTAATCTGGGAGAACAGGGTTTGATCCCCCACTCCTCCTCCACTGGCACCTGGCTGGATGACCTTGGGCAAGCCATAGTTCTGGCACAGCTGTTCTTGAAAAAGAGCAGTTTCTGTCAAGAGCTCTCTCAGCCCCACCTACCCCACAGGGTGTCTGTTGTGGGGAGGGGAGGGGAAAGGGGTTTGTCAGCCGCTCCGAGACACCTTCGGGTAGTGAAGGGCCATGGGGTATGCATCCAATCTCTTCTTCTTCTTCTCTTCTAACTCCTCAAACAGCATAAGCCACTCCTACCCTGGCATCTCCCAGGAAAAATGCTTCAGAGGCTCCTCCCCGAAAAGGCTCACAACAGACACAGATGTGCTTTAAAAGTCACCTCGTACTGGTTTAGTTCTGCAAAAGCACAGAAAAGGCCCAACGGCTGTGATTTCTTCACATGGCCCTTCAAAGAACGGAACCTCTTTCCACAGCAGCAGAGGGAGAACTGAAGGGTTAGGGTGTTCTGCACACACACACACACACACACACACCCCTTCTGCACTGGAGGAGGCAGGAAAGCATTGGGGGGAGGGGGAAGGAGCACCCTCTAGAGTTCTTGAGCTTCAAAAGTCTCTCTGGGGCAGGCCTGCGTGGGCACAGTAACCCACATAGGACCGCACAGGTACCACGACGCTGGAGCTATTCTACTGTGTTGCTAGAGATCTCTTAGTTCAGGGAACAGGAGCGCTGATGATAAACTGTTACTTCAGCAGCAAGAAAAGTGAGGCTGACAGTCGCAAGTCTGGACGTCAGAACGTAAAAGGACCTACGCATAGCAAGCCCCGGTTGGCAATAACTGTGACTCTATCCTCAGGACCGACCCGGGGCCAAACAGCTCCCAGGGTGAGTGCCGATGCTTGGAAGAAGGGAGCTGCTGGGGAGAGGGGCGAGTCTATGGTCCCCCCACCACAGGGCTCCTGATCCCTTGACTCCACACTGCGTGCGCATCGACAAGCTCAGCGCGCTCAAACGCAAGAACAGCCCCGCCTGCGCTGATGCTCCGTCTGGCATCCATGGATACCAAGTGCACCCCACAGGCAGCACAACACCCTGGAGACTCCCGAAGGAGCCGAGAGACGGAGGTTTCGCCTCTTGTTCTTAACCGCGGCCATCTCCTTTGTAACTCGGCCCTGAACCTTTCGGGCATCTCTCACAAGCCAAAAACTATGGCCGGCTGTCATACAGCCAGCCGGCACAGTCTCAGTCTACTGTTTGTGAAGACGCCCCAAGCCCTCCCCTCAACAAACGTTCATTTTCTCTAGAGGTGACTGCCAACGAGGCGTGGTATCTGGGACACACCTCTGGGAATGCATTTTCTAACCATTTCTGAGCCTGCCATCTCCTTTGTAACTCGGCCCTGAACCGTTCGGGCATCTCTCACAAGCTAAAAACTAAAATCAAACAGTCTCAGTCTACTGTTTGTGAAGATGCCCCAAGCCCTCCCCTCAACGAACGTTCATTTTCTCTAGAGGTGACTGCCAACGAGGCGTGGTACCTGGGACACACCTCTGGGAATGCATTTTCTAACCATTTCTGAGCCTGCAGACACCTTGGGAATGGCTGCCACGGCTCGCCTTCAGCCACACAGTGAAGAGCTCTGAGCTAGGGTGGCAGCTGCTACCACAGCAGCATTTGTGAAGATCCGCACAGGCAATCAGGTCTCCAGCGACCAATAGGAAGCCCATCGCTGGGCAAAAGCCCCACCCGGCCCCACCCATTCCCCAGAAACATCTGGCGGGCACCAAGAAAGGTGTTGGTGGCACCCAGGGGGGCGCCACCACACTGGGGAACCCGGCATCAGCCAGTTTCTAAATCCAGCAAGCAAACTTTAAAACAAAATGAAAAAGGCTGGCACAGACATCAAAGCACAGAACGTAGATCATGATTAGCTGCAGGATTAATTAATGGATATAAAAACAAGTTAGCCATGGAGGTCACCACATTGTGTCGCTCTTGTTTCATAGAGAGGCCTCCGTGGGCATCTGTGTGGGGAAACGCTGCTATATCCGCCTCCCACTCTCAGCCCGAGCCGCCTCTGACTGGATACCCCGATGGAACACGTTCCAGCTCATGGCACAAACAGCCTATTTATGTCCTTTTCTGCAGATGTCCTCCTGTCACTGTTCCTCTGCAGGCATCTCCCCTCAGTCTGCACACGGTGACTCACTCAGACGATGCAGGGCCCTGGACATTTTCCAATTTCGCCTAGAGGGCCTATATTCCCCCATACTCATTACCAGTAATTAAGGATCACTAAACAATTTGGCCAGAAAACTGTACCTACGCAAAGCTCCACATACATTTATCCAGATGGACAGATTGAGCTAAGGCATTAAACACAACACACGGGAATGAAAAGGTCTTTGTTTTCCAAAATTAGCATCAGTCAAGATGCATACCGGGCAATTATTTCTTCTTAAAATAAAGCATTCTTAATAAAGATAAGCAAGCAAAACATTCTTTCTTTGATCCTCTTAAATCTAGCTGTTATCCTCTCTGTTCCGCCACGGCTGCTCTAATGATCATCTTGCTAAGAAATCGAGGGCCGTACCACATGACTAGTCATGCCTGCTCAGAATCAAGCTGAGCCTGCAGCGACCCCTGAATGGCCCAAACGCCCAAGCCACCAACGTAGGATGTATGAATGGCACAGCGGTTTCCACAGGGATCTCCAGCTGGGGACATAGTGAAGTGGAGGAGGAAATCCCTCTGAGGCAGAGCTTACCAACCATTCTGGTCATAGAAAAGACATGGAACACAGAGCAAGCAAGGGTGCACACACGCGGGTAAAATGTGGAAAGCGGTTCTCACTCGGGGGTCCTGCGTCTCACGGAGTTTGTGTGTCAACTTCAACAGCTGCTCCACTGCAGCACTGGGCACATTTGGGACCTAGCGGTTGTCTGAATCACGAATGTATTATGAATAAAAGATATCACCAGCATTCCCTCTGGGTGCCCTCATCAATTATACATCCCATATACAAAAAAGCCAACCGGAGAGGGAAGCCGGAGTGGGGCTCCGGCCCTGACAACCCAGCTCCCCCCAAACCACACGGACGAAGGAGGGGAAAGAACCTGCAGATGGCCAGATTTTTGCACACACTGACCTTCTCGTTAATAACTCGCATTTCTTCACTCTTGCTCAGAGGCTTCACGTAATGGAAAAGGAAAAGCGTTAAGAGCTCTGGGACCAGCCACTGCTGCGTAGCGCTTCCGACAACCGGGGGCTCTGCTAAAGCAATTATTCTGAAGGAAGGGTGGATGGGGAAAATGGACCTGGGAGGAGAATAATTAGCTTTAGATGTTTTGCCTTGTACAGGCCTCAAAAAACAGAGGAATGAAGTTTGAAAGCTTGCTATCTTTGAGCATTTCCGTACACAGCAAAATCCTCACAGGGATAGCTAGAGTGCTCTGCTTTCCAGTTTGCAAAACCAGCACAGAGTGGGAAACATCTTGAATAAGCAACTAGAGTGACATGGCGCTTGTCTGGCAGGCTGCGTGACACACCATGCCCAGGGGGCCAGATCAAAGCCTCGAGGGTGGTCTCCGTTCCTGGGAGCAGAAAGTCTGCAGGTAATATTTGAATGGCAAAAGGAAAAGGAAAAGTATCTGAAATGTAACTAGGTGAAACAGAATAAAATTGCCAGGCAGCAGTAAAATCACAGACCACCAATCAGCTCTTGCAAGTAGTTTCTCTCTGCGATAGCTTTTGTCTCTGATGTTGCTGTTCCTCCTCCTACAGTCAAACAGGGTCCTGATTGCTTGGCCTGTCCTGACAGACATCCCCGTGGAGGAGGAGGAGGAGGAGGGGGGGGGGACTGAGAGGAAGGCGTGTGATCCTAATCCCCAGTGATATGAGGAGAGGAGAGGAGAGAAGTGCATCGTAAGGGCAGCTGTATACCCGGTCTTAAAAACAGTGGAAGAAAGGGGGGGGGAGAGAAAAGGTTAAAAAAAAGAAGGTTGTTTTAAGGAGTTATTTAAAAGAAAGAAAGAAAGAAACAGGGAGAAACAGGCCAGACACAGCTGAAAGATGGGCTTGAGAGAAAAGCTAATGAGGACCGATTGCCAGCCGGGACCCTGTAAGGGTCAAGTGAGACCAGGCAAGCAAGACTGGGGGACAGCACCGGACCAGCGGGCACCAAGGGCCTTCCTACTCTTCTCAGAATCACTGGGCCAAAGCTGCCGTTAAAGACTTTGGGAACCTCGTATCCCCCATCCTCCATGGGTGAAACAACAGCTGGGGAGAGGGAATAAACGTCGAGCAGAAAATTCTGAGCAGCCAATTCCTCCCCCCCACTCCCAACACATAAGAATTTAAGAAGGGCCCTGCTGGATCAGACCAGTGGTCCAGCTAGTCCCGCACAGGAACGGGCACAATCTGGCTCACCATTTAAACTTCATGACAAATTTTGGGGGGTTCGTGGTTGGCAAAGTGAAGTTCGTGGCAGGTCAACTGGCACCAACTTTCCACGAACTTTCAAGCTGTTTGTGGAGGTTCATGGGCAGATACATTTCTGAACAGACTACCTCCACTCAAGCAAAATGTTTACAGAACTTCAAAGCAATGGGGGGGGGAGAACTTGGAGGTTATGCAGAAGAGCATCCGGAGGAGGTCCCCTGCGACTTTGAGGTCTCTAGCTTTCACAAGATCCATTCTATACTCTCCTAAACCTGTGCCTGTCAAAATAACTGCCTGTCATTTTGACCAGAGAAGGTTTAGGAGTGTATAGGAGAGAGTGTTCGGGATTGTTCAGGAAAGCCAGTTTGGTGTAGTGGTTAAGTGCGCAGACGCTAATCTGGGAGAACTAGGTTTGATTCCCCACTCCTCCACCTGCAGCTGCTGGATGACCTTGGGCAAGCCATAGATCTGTCAGAGCTGTCCTTGAAAAAGCAGTTCTCTCAGAGCTCTCTCGGCCCCACATACCTTACAGGGTGCTTGTTGTGGGGAGGGGAGGGGAAGAGGAAGGAATTTGTCTGAGACTCCAAGTGAAGGGTGGGGTATAAATCCAACCTCTTCTTTTCTTCTTCTGTATAGAACAGATCCTGTGCAAGACAGAGACCCCAATCTTGCAGGGGATCTCTGGCTGACTCTCCTCTACCAGATGGTCATTTCCCCAGAAAGCACTTTCCTGGGGACACCTTCTTGGGGAGGGGGGGCATAACTCAGACCCCGTAAATCCAATCCTCACCAAACCTGGACGGCAGGTAGAGGAGAGTCAGCCAGAGACCCCCTGCGAGTCTGGTGTCTCTAGCTTGCGTAGGATCTGTTCTACTGGGTCACGCACCTCACAAACCAAACTGTTTTGTCTGGCTGCTAAAAGTCCGTGAGGGTTTGTGTTTCGCAACTGGGCATGCCACGACCCACAAACCAAACTACATTTTCCCAGTTTGTGCACTCCTAGTTCCACATCCTGCCTCTCACACAGTGGCCAGCCAGTTCCCCTGGAGGGCCAACAACAGGGCAGAGAGGCCAAGGCCTTCATAAGAATGCCGGAAGAGCCCTGCTGGATGAGGCCAGTGAGGGTCCATCTAGTCCAGCATTCTGTCTCACACAGCAGCCAACCAGTTGCCCTGGAGGGCCAACAGAGACCTAAAGCAGCTGCCATCCTTCTTCAGACACACGCACACACAAGAAGCTCATAATTCCTCCCCTTCATGTTTTCCTACACAACCCTTTGAGGGATGACAGCTTTTTTTTTTTTTTTAAGTAGAAATATTTTTTTCCTAGGCAAAAATATCTAGCAAATAGTTCCTGAGGGCAGCTGTGTTCTGCATTAGAACAGCTCGATTTGAGTCCAGCCGTACCTCAGAGAGCAACAAGATTTTTTGGGGGTGGGGGGTGAGCTTTCAATAGTCAAAACTCCTGACGAAGGGAGCCCGGACTCTCAAAATCTCACACCCCCCAAAAAACTTGTTAGTCTCCAAGATGCTCCTGGACTTGAATCTAGGTATTTACCAAATAAAATCTTTACACACCCAAAATTTTAAAGAAATAATTGCATACACGATAGCCATGGAGAATTCTGAGCCAGTGGTATTATTATCCAACAGGTTACCTTTGCTGTAGGTTTTCATCTGAAAGCTGAAGTTCTTCTTTTACCTTTTCATATCTATCTTGCCTGAGCAGGATGGTACCATCATAAAGAGTGATCTCTCTGTCGTGAATTAACCTGCAAAATAAGTAGAGAAAACATTATATGATGGCAAATCTTCATACAGTGCTGAGTCTGTTTGAATCCCTAAAGAAACCATTTAGAAGGATGCTGTCAGACTCCTGGGCAAGTTATTCTCAACAGCACTCTCTTGGGCAGGGATATGTTTATTGAGTTATAAGCAAGTACGGCGTCAGTTCTGAAGATTTTGGCGGGTACAATAATAGATATAGGTAATTCAAATGTAACCCCTCCTAAGGCCCACTCACACGTCACACCCGCTCCGCCGAGCTCCAGCGGCTCTAAACCCCCCCCCCTTTTCACCTGGGAAATATACGATCCCATCGTCTACAGAAGCAAGCTGGCACCAAAAGTTCCAAGGACTTTCCTCTGGGAACGAGAGGAGAGGCTTCCTCGGAAGAGTCACGGCCTCTAAGACAGCGCAGCCACACACACACACTCCGCACTCGCCCCTCCCCCACTGGAGGAATTCCCCTCCCCCAGCAACCGTGCCTGACAGATGCAAAACAAATTAAGAAATGTTGCCATTCCAGGCATAAAATAAGAATTTTGGAAATCACTGCCCTTATCCTGGGCCACTTATCGCTTTATATAGAAGAGTCAGCTATTCTTGCATGTCTTCATTATGAACTCTGAGGAACACAAGAAGGAAATATGCTTGTCAGTCAACAAAACCGGGGGCTTGCATCAGAACAGCCACAAACAGCAGCTTACGTGAGGACACTACATGCTTCTAAATCTGGCTCTCTCTCCTTCAAACGTATCATGAAAAAATCCCGCTTCCGGATGTACAGGAAATACGTCTGCCACCCGAAAAGTCAAATGATCCTCAGATTAAACAGCACTTGACTCCACAAGCAATTCTATTGTTTTTTATGGTACGACCCAATGTAAGCAATGCACGTAAAATCTAATCATTCACTTTTATAGTGCAATCTCTCTTTTTTAAAAATATTTTTATTTTATAATTTTCATAACACTGTAAACAAATATAAATCTTGATACAAATAAATTGAGTATACATTTCTCTTTTGCAGGGTAAATACATTTTGTAAAACATTCTATTAATAGAGAATCTTTTTTCTAATATAAATCTATGCTAATGCAAGTAAATCAAACTTCAATTTAAACCATTAAACTCTAAACATGTGTATGGACTGACACATAAGCAATGTAACTATATATCCTAAACTAACGCTATTATTTCTTTGTATTTTAGGGGGATTGAAGAAGCAGTGACTGAAGGATTTCCAAGTGAAAGTTCCATAAAATCTAACCATTTTGCAAAAAATAGGGAATGTCTTTTGGTTATTGTTTCAGGTTTTATAGAGATATTTATTTTTTCTAGTGTGCAATATTCCCAAACCTTCATGTACCATTGGTGTAAGGTAAGTGAATTTTTGCTTTTCCAGTTGCTAGCTATTATTGCTTTGGCAGCCATCAATAAAGTTGAAATTAAATCTTTCCTTATTGCGGGTATGGTATCATCTTGCCATAGATCTAATAGTATCAGTTCGGGGGATACAGGTATTTTTACATGTGTTATTGTGTTAATGGTGTTTTTTATTAATAACCAAAATTTCTTCACTGTTTTGCAGGACCACCAACAGTGCATGAAATCAGCTTGTTCTCTGCAGTCTCTCCAGCACAAAGGTGCGTGTTCTTTGTTAATATGATGTAGTTTTAAAGGAGTATGATACCAACACGTCAGTATTTTGAGAGCTTGTGTTCTAATGTTCAAAGAGTTAGATGTAAAGCTAGGAGAAGTCCATATTTTATTCCAAATGCTGTCTGTCAGTGGGACTGCACAATCTCTATTCCATGCTGATTGGTATGTGGTAGGTGAAATAAGAGTATTATTTAACAGTTCTTTGTATATCTTTGATATGAAGCCTCTACAGGAGGTATTAGTGCAATCTCAAGCACAGCCACTCCCTTGTAAGCCCACTGACTTCACCACACTGAGAAGGGCCTAACTCTTCTTCGGATCTCATTGCAAGTCACTTACAGGTTATCATGGGGGGGTGAGGGGGGGTTGGTCAACTTTGTAAATGCGAGTGTGGTATAGAAGTTAAAGTGTCAGACCTGGGAAACCTGGGTTTCGAATCCCCACTGTGCCACGGAAACCTGCGATGTGACCTTGGAACAATTATACACTCTCAGCCTAACCTGCCTCACAGATTTATGAGGGTAAAAAAACCACTTCCTACCCATTCAGCTGAGCCCATTAAGATGGTCCCTTACCTTGATACAGCTGATCTGGCCGCCTGGATCCGTGCCACGGTAACACTGAGACTACACGACTGTAAGGCACGGCACGTCTGTCTCCCCTCAAAATGGGTTCGGGAACTCCAGCTGGGCAGAGAGCCCGCCATGCCACTTACCGCTCTGCTGCCCATTGGCTACTCTGGGTTCAAACTTTAAGGGACTGGCTAACGCATAGGAAGCCATTCGTGGCCTTTGTCCCTCTTATCTGCAGGGCTGCCTCTCTCTCTATCTTCCCACGTGACAGCTTCGTCCATCTCCACAGGGCTGCCTGCAGGTGCCAACCTGCAAGTGGGCACGATCAGCAACTGCCCCCATAAACGTGCTTCCTCTGTGGTGGCCCCCGCCACATACCTTGTGGAACGGCCGGCCTGAGGAGGGCAGGAAGGCTCCCCCTCTCTCCTGGCTTTCCAAAAATTTGCAGAACTGAACTCTCCAAGAGGGCTCTTCTGCACCGGATGTAGATTGCATGGCCCCAAATGGTTCACAAAGTTACATGCGTGAATGATTGGGGATTGTGGTCTATACTAGTTTGCATAGCTTACTGTGAGCAGGATCCTACTATGTAATTTTTGCACTGCTTAATGCGTCCTATGAATACTTTTGCTGTGCTACAGTTTCGAGCTTTTAGATTTCTGACTGGCTACTCTGGGTTCAAACTTTAAGGGATTGGCTAACACACAGAAAACCATGCGTGGCCTTTGTCCCTCTTATCTGCAGGACTGCCTGTCTCCCTCCCTATCTTCCCACGTGACAGCTTCGTCCATCTCCACAGGGCCGCCTGCAGGTGCCAACCTGCAAGTGGGCAAGATCAGCAACTGCCCCTATAAACGTGCTTCCTCTGTGGTGCCCCCCCCCCCCACATACCTTATGGAACGGCCGGTCTGAGGAGGACAGGAAGGCTCCCCCTCTCTCCTGGCTTTCCAAAAATTTGCAGAACTGAACTCTTCAAGAGGGCTCTTCTGCACCGGAAGTAGATTGCATGGCCCCAAATGGTTCACAAAGTTACATGCGTGAATGATTGGGGATTGTGGTCTATACTAGTTTGCATAGCTTACTGTGAGCAGGATCCTACTATGTAATTTTTGCATGTCCTATGAATACTTTTGCTGTGCTTCAGTTTCGAGTTTTTAGATTTCTGGCTGGTTCCAGACTTCTACAATCCTAACCCCCGTTGCATTTTTCATTGAATTTTGCTGACTGAATTAACACTGTGCAACCCACTTTGAGTCCCTGTGAGAAAGGCTGTCCATAAAGAACATCAATAAATAAAGACTGCAGAAGGGAAGCCGGTGCATATGCCACGCTGAGCTCCTTGGGAGAATGGCCGGAATGACATGCATGACGTAAATGCAGCGGACATTATCCAGAAGCCCACTTATGGGGCTGTGCGGTTGGACCGGTGGCCACCCAGAAGCACCGCTTCTATAAGCCACCACCTTCATGAAAGGGGGACGTGTTCAGAACTGCTGCAGTCTGTACAATCCTGGTGGCTTTCAGAGGCCTCCCTACAGCAGCCCCAATCACAACCCCTCGTTCCCAGAGATAGCGACTCTGTCTGAACCATGCTTGGCTGCCCCTATATGCCACAGCGGCACCGGCTAGCATGAACCCATCACTCCAGAGGGTGCCTGCCTCAGCATCTGCATATTTGGTGAACGTTCGTCAGGCCCACCAGTTGCTACCCTTGCCATACTGACCTCTGGAGGACGGCGAGAGTGCCAGGGTTGACCCTGTGAATGCCATCAAGAATGACAAGCTTCCCTTCAAGGGCGGCCGTGATGAGTGGAGAAGGTCTCCAAGAGGTGTCCCCATTTGGGAGGGTGTACCTTTGCTGCAGCAGGTCTCGGGCAGTCATATCCTTCAAGAAACGAAAACGGCAATGAGCGTGAGTGTCAAGGTTAGAGTTCAGCTAGAGCTCAGTCACAACAGCCATCTTTGGCTTTAACCGAGGCATGAAGTCAAGGGCGAGAAAAGGCTGCCTTTGATTCCAGCCGTGGACTTGGGTGCACGCCTGCAGGTCCCCACAAGGAATGTTCTCCACAGGCCCATGAGAAGCAGGATGAAGCAGCCTCATACGGAGCCAGACCTCCCTGGGCCCACCAGGGTCGGTGCCGTCTGCTCAGACTGGCAGCAGCTCTCCTGGGAGATCCCAGGGATTGAACCCGGGACCTTCAGCGTGCCGAGCAGAGGCTCTGCCACTGAGCCACGGCCCTTCCCCTACTTAGGTAGGATAGTTCTGCCTGCAGAAAGGGCCAAGAATGCCCTGTCTAACCTAAAGAGCCCCTTGAGGAGTACCCTCTGCTTCACTACCAAGCGCCACACACCAAGCGTCAACTTTGTTCCATGTGCCTGACCTTCTAGCCCCACAGGCCTGGGGAAGGGGGTGGTGGAGAAGGAACAGTGTCCAGCCCTGCTCCCTCCTCCCTTAAGCCACCGGCCTCCTCGACTGACCCACCCCATAGTCTCTGACGCGTGTGTCTCCGGAACACGATTTAACTTCTACTGCAAAAGGGGGTATTCCTCAATATCTGAGAGGGAGGCTGTCCTTGATTCTGTGAATCCGTGATTTGGGATACAAATAAGTTTACCTGATAGAGCATGAAAGACTCTATGCTGTATCCTAAGGCAGCTGAAAACTCCTTAGCAACAACTGTTTTACCACAGCCCTGAAGGGGAAAATGAGTAATAGTAATTAATACCAGTCATCAAATTATCCGAAGTGATTCACATATACTGTCTTGTGGAAATCCTTGCAGCAGTCAAGAAGGCCACGTACGAATGTCCCCCGACTGCCCGCCTGGCAGGTATTGGGGGGGGGGTTGGCGGCTTCCTACTGAATTTTTGGCAGAGGTGAAGTTCAAACCAAGGATGGCTCCTTGATCCATTTAGGTTTAGATGAGACCACTACAGGGTTCCCTGTCCAGGTTGGGGAATTCCTGGAGAGGGGATGCCTCCCAAAGCACCCGTTCCCTCCAGAGGAGCCGATCTCTGTGCCGTGGAGGTCAGCTGTGAAGGCCAGAGATCTCCAGGCACCAGCAAGCCCAGATCAGCAGACTCCTCATCCCCCGGCAGCCTTGCAAGCAGCGACCCAAACAGAGCAACTCCTCAGAGGCAGGCAGGCAGTCTGGATAAAGCCCCCCTGTGACAAGGAGGAGCGGCTGGCATGTTTTGTCTGCATGAAACTTAACAAAGGACAGTGTTACGGCGTCACTCACTTTTGTTCCAATCAAGCAGATATCTTTAACCATGTGAGACAGCATCATTTCTGCCAACAGCTGTTCGTGGCTGGGAGTCCTGATGAAATCCCCTGGCCCAGAACGCAGATTGGCTGGCTCAGTCCCAGCAGGAACCTGCGGAAGATTGCGAATGTTAAGAGCTCCGTTAACTCTCTCACTAAGCCGACAACGCGAAGCCCTCCTTGCTCAAACAACAAGGGCTTATCCCTTTAAAAGGAAATAAACCTCACATAAGCTTGCGTCTGAGGCCCAGCCTGAACCTCTTTTGCTAACTTCCCGTTCCGTTTCTATGGGAATTCAAGGTGCCATTAAAAAGGTAAAGGTAAAGGTTCCCTTGCTCGAAAGCCAGTCGAATCCGACTCTAGGGTTGCGGTGCTCATCTCCGTTTCAAAGCCGAAGAGCCAGCGCTGTCCGAAGACGTTTCCGTGGTCATGTGGCCGGCATGACTAAACACCAAGGCGCACGGAACGCTGTTACCTTCCCACCGAAGTGGTACCTATTTATCTACTTGCAGTTTCTTGCTTTCGAACTGCTAGGTTGGCAGGAGCTGGAACTAGAGACGGGAGCTCACTCCGTCATGCGGCACACTCGGATCTCGAACTGCTGAACTACTGACCTTCCACAGCCTGCAGTTCAGCATCTTAACCCCTTGAGCCACCACAGCAAGGTGCCACTACATATCTTTAAAGCCCTAAATGGTTTATACGCAGAACTTCTCAACCACCACTTCATTCCACTTGCCTCTCTGTGTGCTTGGTAATTGGGGGGTGGGCAGGCGGGGGGTGAGCCCTGCTCCACTCCTGGACATAAGAATCTTAGTTCCTGTGCCAAATTCTGGACAACAACACTGGGGGGAAAAGGCTTCCCCCTTTTGCAAAGCTTTTTAAAAATTAAATTACCTGAAAGGTCACTTCTTTCCCAGCTACGTGGACTGTCACATCAGCCTGGAAGCTCTGGTCAGTCTCTCTCTTTCTGACACTTGTAACTCTTGTAGGAAGTGGCAGTTTTGTTGAATCCTGGAGCTCAAACCTCTAAGGAAGGAAGGAAGAAGGGTGTGTCTTTAAGCATTCACTACACAAGGCCAGTGTACCTCCAACCAGGACCAGAGGTGGATTTATTAACCACAGCCAGACTCGAGTGGGGGAGCCCCTCCAAGGCCCACCAGGCTGTCGTGGTCTGAGTCCTGAGAGTCAAAGGCCCGCCTCCCCCCACCCCGCCGCCTTCCTCATACCTCCAACCAGGACCAGAGGTGGATTTATTAACCACAGCCAGACTCGAGTGGGGGAGCCCCTCCAAGGCCCACCAGGCTGTCGTGGTCTGAGTCCTGAGAGTCAAAGGCCCGCCTCCCCCCACCCCGCCGCCTTCGTCAGAGACCTCGCCGGCCTCCCTCCCTCCCGCACGCGAGCCCGGCTGTTCTGCTGCAGACCAGCAGGGCTCCCCTCGGAAATGACCCCACTCACCACCATTCCTGGCTTAACCCCGGCTTGTTCTCAGGTGCCGCTGCCTACGGGCCACAGGCCACAGGGACAAAAGCCGCCTCCCGCCGCCCTTCCCGCCCTGCTCTCCCTCTCGCCCTAGGCCAGTCTGCCAGTCCGGGGCTCTCCTCCTCTGCCCCGCCCCGCCTTCACCTTCTGAAGTCTATGCCGGACCGGAGAATGAAGCAGGGGCTCTGCCTGAG
>NW_015173154.1:102043-118046 GCF_001447785.1 Gekko japonicus
TGGGGGGTAAGTTGTATTTTCAGGTGGGCAGTATGTCAGCGAGCTGCCATTTCCTTGGGACACCTCTCGTCCCTTTTCTTGTACCCACCCCCTCCCTCACTCCTGTAGTTGTTATCCTTTGCATGTAGCGCATTAGTAACTGCCAAGGTTCTCCAGCTGGTGTGATGTGGTGTTGTGTCTTGACGCTCTGGCTTGTTTAGATTTCCCGTGTGAACTCTACGAGTGTTTATGGAACTGGCCGTTGCTGTTCTCAGGCCGCTTCGCGCCTTTTCTAATCTGTAACCTAAAGAGGGAAATGAGCTCATTGGTTTAAACCTTGTTTGAAGTTCCTTTAATACACCTTCCCTGGGCATTGTAGTTATTCCTAACAATCTCTGTATGTTCGTGATCAACCATGCTTTGGAAATAAATCTTGCTTCATTTTGAACGTGGATCTATTCTCCTGATTTGGGATCTAACAGATTTCAATGTTTATGCCAATGACGTGGCCTCCACTTAGGCAACAGACCTAGTGTTGTCCATGGCAGCACTGGGACTCTCCCAATTTGTAACAACCCCCACTCATTGGGCCAGACACATGCTTGATTTGATCTTCACAGCTGGGTAACAGTGGACCAGATTACTGCCTTGGCAGTGCCATGCTCGGACCACCATGCTCTGAGGGCCCATGTGAATGTTCCACTCCGACCCTGTTTAGGTGGCGAGCGCATTTTAGCTCGCCCGTGGAGCCAAATGGACCCTCTACAGTTCCAGACAGCTCTGCAGGATCCAATGCCCCCTGGCGGCTCATTGGATGAGCTCGTAGGGGACTGGCATCGCTCACTGTCTGCAGCCATCAACGAGATCGCTCCCTGGCGCCCTCGCTCTAGGCTTGCTTCCTGGTTTATCCAGGAGTTGCGGCTTAGGAAACAAGGGCTGAGATGGCTAGAGAGATGGTAGCAGCATGCTCGCAATGAAACTACAAGAGCATCCCTATAGGACATTTATGAGATCCTATGAGGTGGCAGTCAAAGCCGCAAAGAGAGAGTACTATGCGGCCACGATCGCGTCTGTGAGCTCATGCCCAGCCCAATTATTTAGAACAATTCGGTCTTTAACTGTTCTTCCACAGGGCAGACTACATTCCAGAGAACTGGATATTGGCTGTACAATCCATGCACGGCTTCGGGTCAGGTTATGGATTATTTCAGTCCGTTCAGCCTAGAGGAAGTTGACAAATTGCTCTTAGCGGTACACCCGACCACATGCTGCCTTGACCTGTGCCCGTCGTGGCTAATTAAAGCTGGCTATGATGGGTTGTGTGCAGCCCTAAAGGAAATTATCGACAAGTCTCTCACGGAGGGACTGTTCCCTGGGGTGCTCAAGGAAGCAGTGGTGCGTCCTCTCTTGAAGAAGCCATCCCCGGATCCAGCCAAATTAGCTATCGGCCAGTTTCCAATTTGCCCTATCTGGACAAAATAACAGAGAGGGCCGTGGCAATCCAGCTACAGAGCTTTTTGGATGACGCTTCCATTTTAGATCCTTTCCAGTCTGGTTTTCGCCCGGGCCATGGGACAGAGACAGAACGGGTTGCCCTCACGGACGATCTCCGGAGGCATCTGGATTGGGGCGGTTTGGCGGTGCTGTTGTTGTTGGAGCTGTTGGCTGCATTTGACATGGTCGACCATCAGTTACTGATCCACCGCCTTGCCGATATAGGGGTTCAGGGGCTCGCCTTGCAATGGCTTGCGTCCTTTTTCCACGGTCGGGGACAAAGGGTGGCGTTAGGGAAACAGCTCTCCCAGAGGTACCCACTAGTGTGGAGTGCCTCAAGGAGTGGTACTTTCCCCAATGTTATTCAGCATCTACATGTGCCCCCTTGCCCAGAGTTATGGGCTGGGATGCGGATGACACCCAGCTCTACCTGTTGTTGGGCAGTCAGTCTGGCTCCAGACCGGAAGATTACAAACTGTGGCTGGTTGGCTTAGACTGAGTCAACTGAAACTGAATCCGACAAAGACGGAGGTCCTGTGCTTGAGTTGGGGCAGGCCAAGGGTAGGGATCCCACTCCCGACCTTTGATGGGGCACCAGTGGTGCCAGTGCCAGAGGTCAGGAGTCTGGGAGTGCTCCTGGATGCTGCCTTAACAATGGAGGCCCAGGTAGCAGCCACTGCCAAGTCGGCCTTTTACCATCTTCGGCTGATCAGGCAGCTGGTTCCCTTCCTCGAACACAGTGATTTAGCAACAGTTATCCACAGTTACCCTATCAATGTCTCAATAAACTTTATATTCTTTGGAATTACTGTTGTTGGGAACTGATTTCTCCAGGGGTCTGACGGCTGCATTAATAAGTCCTTAAATGGAACCAGGATTTTTAAAAACCCAGCTCAAGTTAATTTATCTGCCCTATCAGGAACTCGGGGTGTGTGTGTGTGTGTTCAGTGTTTTGTCAAACAGGAGAAGAAAGGTCTAGGGGTGACCATTACGGTAGTTATCTCCTGCATTAGTTTCCCTATCCCAGGCTTCTCTGACAGTGGGGGGAACATTTTAACCTTCCAGGACATTCAGTTGCTGACCTAAAAGTAGCAGTTCTTTTACAAAGGAATTTCAAAGGGAGATTAGAAAGACAGGCTGCTGAAGATCAAGACAATGCATCCTTCTGGACTGAATTGAGACCTAGGCTTCCTGTCTCATTACCAATGCTGATTTCTCCATACCTACTACCTCTCTGCAGATCACACCTAATCCAATCACACCTGCTACTGTCATTTGCCTGCTAATGTCAATATATAGGAAAGATAGACTCCCATTCTAAGCTGTACCTGAAGAAGTGAGCCGTGACTCACGAAAGCTCATCCCCTGCCACATATTTTGTTAGCCTTTAAGGGGCTACTGGACTCTTGCTCTTTTCTATTGTTGTCCTCACAGAAATCAGCCAGGGTCCAAATTTCCTAAGTTTTTTGCTTGACCTAGGAGCTCAATATGCACGTGGGGAATCCATGCATCAGAAGTGAGGCAGAAGGCCACTTATTCCTGTGTCCCACTCCTGATTCCTTAACTAATGTTAACTTCAGATATCACAGTCCTGCTGTACACTGCATGGGTCAGGCCGCACCTGGAGCCCTCCTGTGTGCAGTTCTGCAGGCTTCTCTTCAAAAAGGATGTGGACAGAATGGAGCAGATGTGGAAGAGAGTGGGAAAGACCAAGCCCACCGACAAGGAAAGGCTAAGCGATTCGGGAATGTTCAGTCTGGAAAAGAGGAGGCTGAGGAGGGACATTATTTCTCTCTTTAAGGCTGTCACTCAGAGAAGGGCAGGGAGATGTTCCTGTGGGCGGCAGAGGACAGGACTCGCAACAATGGGTTTAAATTACAGGCAGAAAGGTACTGGCTGGATATTAGGAAAACTTTTTTTACAGTAAAAGTAGTTCCACGGTGGAATGGGCTGCCTAGGGAGGTGGTGAGCTCCCCCTCACTGGCAGTTTTCAAGCAGCAGCTTGTCGAGCACTGGCTAGGGATGCTTTAGGCTGATCCTGTCTTGAGCAGGGGTTGGACTAGATGACCTCTAGGGCACCTTCCAACTCTATGATTCCACATTAATGTGAGAGAATAACAAGATCCAGCCAATGGCCCCCTAGAAGCTACATATGCACACAATGAACATTTACTTGTACTTACTTTTAATGCGTCTTCCACTGCTGTCTTCCCTTCCTTGCCTAGCAGAACCTCATAGGGATAAAGCCAGCAGACTAGATGCTGGATGGGCATCAGAGGGAAGGAGTTCTTGGGGGGCAGGGGAGGACACAGAAGAAGTGAGAGGCACGTGAGATCACCAATGTATTCAACGCGGAAAGCATCAATGCCAGCATTCCTAGAACAAGGTGGGCCATCCATAACCATTTCGACAGTAACTTCGCTGGTCCTACCCTCCAAAGTTCCTGATCACAGTTAATGTGAAGGAAAGGAGGTCAAAACTTGAACATCAGCTCTGGAGATTTTTAAAGAAAACCTGCAAAAACATTCCTCTGCATGACAGCTGGCTCCCAAAAGTCCTTCACAGACTAACTAAGGCTGCAATTTTAAAACATTTTCCCAGGAGTAAGCCCCACTGAATAAAATGGGCCTTACTTTTGAGTTAGACCTGCTTAGGATTGCTCTGTCCAAATTCACAAAAATGATAATTTCCTTGGAACTCATTTTAAATATATCTTACAGAGAGAGAGACATATGTGCACATATGTGACTTGGAAGGTGTATCAATAGGTACTTTCACACTATTGAAAAGGCAGAAGAATTCCTCTAACTTCAGCAGTGTCCTGCTAGCTTCACTCCAAGGGCTTCCCAAGACTGCAGATACGTCCTCCCGTCCCAGTCTTGCCAGGGATTTAATCCAAGCCCTAGATCACCAACCCTACTACTATTCACCCTCACCTAATGTTATGACTTAACTACACAAACAGCAAAAAGTATATAGAAAATATTTCTGCATATTTGCATGGACCTACCAGAATCTTTACGGCGGATGATAAGCTATCTAAAGGGAAATCAGGAAGCCCCATTGCAGAAGATTCTTGGGTGCAAAGAGTTGTTGCAAAGGACAAAAGCTGGGAAATTCTACAAAGGAATTAACCAACAACCATTTTTATCCTTAGATTTACAACACTAAAGCAGTATTCAGATTCGTGACTAGAAAGAGTCCAGAAATCCTCCACCCCACACACAGGCCACGAATGACGATTTCCTGGTCTAGAGCTAGCCACAAATCAGACACACTGACAAACTACTCTTGTTTCCTTGATCTGATATGCAAGATTTGGTTTTCTCTAATGCAGAACACACTATTCTGCTAAATCGCCCAAAGTACACCCTCACGACCCCCAGTCGTCATTACCCTGTCTTTCTCCGCAACGGGGGCTTGGAGGGCCTAACACCATGCTCCTCTCCTCCACTTCTCTATTCAAAACTGCCCTGTGAGGTGGGTGAGGCTGAGAGGGTGTGGCTGGCCGAAGGGGTCAGAGCGGGTGTGTGTGTGTGTGAGAGAGAGAGAGAGACCTGGGTCTCCCAGGTCCTAGTTCAGCACTCAGACCACACTGCACCATGCTGGTCCTCATGACCCGTGAAAGCCCAGAGGGCTTCACAACAAGGATCCCGGGCCAGGCCGGTAATAAAGTTTCAGCTTCAACTGATAAAGGGGCTCGTCTAAACTTATTCGCTGAAAATTCTTCTCCAACCAACCTCTTTCAAAGACACCCTGAAAGTTACAACATGGCTCAGAGTACGATCTGAAGCAGAGTTACAATAGTCTAAGGCCCACTGGTGTCACTGGGTTTAATTGGGTGTAACTGAGTTTGAGATGGCACTGCTCATTTCGTACTTCACTTTCAGGGCGATTGTAGAATCGCCAGAAGTTGTAGCAATGGCTGCTCCTTTATTTGACTTTAGAAGGAGATTCCACAAGTCCACAGAGGACAGGTCCATCCACGGTGACTAGCCATGATGACTAAACAGACCCTTCGCGTTCAGTCATCCTCTGGAGGCCGGTCCTGGGAGGGTTTGGCCTCCCCTCCCTCTTGTAGACCTCTGGCGAGGGGTGTGTGTGTGTGATCTGGTTGGCCACTTTGTGAAATGGGAGGCTGGACTAGGGGGACTGTTGGTGTGATCCAACACAGCTACTCTTACATAGCTTCATACTACCGCCATTCTGCAAGGCAGGGCAGAGCAGCAGCAAAATTCACGTAATTGCCTAAGCAGCTATTGGCGTCTGTGTCGCGTGTCCTTGCCATACCTCCTGACATTCATGGTGGCTCTGTAGGTAAGCCAAGAGCAAATTAAAATCATTTTAATGTATTTACCTCTCCGTTGCAACGTTAGATCCAATACAATATAACAGTGCAAGATGATCCTAAAACAGAGCACAATATCACGTATCAGGCAACAGTGCCTCGCTTTACTGTACAAGAGCCATGCTGTCCCATAACCATTCTGTAGACCAGTGAACCCCAATGTGGCGCCCACAGAGGGCCATGGCACCTCTCAGTTTGTTTCACGGCACCCCAAAATCCAATAGCCTTGAACAGAACAATAAAATCCAAGGAGTTTAAGGTCATTCTCTAACAACAAACACAGTCGCAAAATGCTGAATTCATCCTGGGCAGGTGGGACCAAGCCTCTCTTGAAGCAGCAGTGCTGGCTGCCAGCCTGCTTCCCAGTTCAATTCAAGGGGCTGGCCATGACCTCCAAAGCCCTTCATGGCCTGGGAGCCACCTCTCAGAAGGCTCCGGCGTGGCTCAGGCTTTGTGGGATGGGCTACCTGAAGAGGTGGGGGGTTAGGTTTGGTGTAGTGGTAGAGTGCGCGGACTCTGATCTGGGAGAGCCGGGTTTGATTCTCCACTCCTCCACTTGCACCTGGCTGGATGACCTTGGGCAAGCCGTAGTTCTGATAAGAGCTGTTCTTGAAAAAGAGCCGTTTCTGTCAAGAGCTCTCTCAGCCCCACCCACCTCCCAGGGTGTCTGTTGTGAGGAGGGGAAGGGGAAGGAGTTTGTAAGCCGCTCTGAGACTCCTTGGGGTAGTGAAGGGCCATGGGGTAGAAACCCAATCTCCTCCTCTTCTTCTTCTCCTTGCGGATCTTCTGGAGGTGCTCTGGGGCCTGCCTATTGGCTAGGGCTTTTGAGGGGGGTTTGAATGGCAGGCATCTTTTAACGGGGGAGGAGGGAGTGTTATTTTATTCTGGTTTTAACAAGAATTTTTTAAAAACTATTATTGTAAGCCTCCATGTGATTGGCCATACTCCCCACTGGACAGTCATTTTGTGGCAACATCCACCGCCTTCTCTCAGCATTCCAAGGTGTGTGCATGCTGACATGGTTACAGACCACTGACTCTCACAACTCAGTTTCGTACACAACCATTAACTTAAATATTGTAAAGACTGTCATCTCTGGTATCAAAAGGCTTCACTGCAGAGTACAGAATTAATTTTTAGTACGTCATCTTCAATACGGAATGCGCAAACTAATCCTGAGTCAACATTTTAAGATTAAACAAAATATGCAAGCATAAAAGCTTTGCGCACGAGATCACAGGTTTGTGACATGACGTACCTTAAAGGGAAGGTAGTAAATATCTCTAGCCTGAAATCTAGACCGAAGAGGCGGGTCTAACGGGTTGCCCAAATATCGGGGCACAGGAAGGCCCAGGGCTATCACTCGGAAGTCTTCGCTGACTCTAACAAGTTTCCATGCATCCAACTCTCCTTTCTTATGTTCCTAAATAAAAGGAGATTCCAGCAGCATTTTCAGAAAAAAAGATCAGGTTTCTCAAGTGGACCAAAAAAAAAGAGGACTTTTGACACAGAAAACTTCGAACTCGTATCATCATTATTTTCAACACAATGCAAACATCCGTGCACTTTTTAATGGACCACCCAGTTCTTGTTTGCTGTGTTTTCTCAATGTGAACCTCAGGACTGTACAGAGCTGAACAGAAGAGCCACAGCTCAGGATCATGAAAGAAAAATTCAGCCCCCCCCCCTTTAACCAAGCATGTGTTTCCACCCTATGGAGTCGTCACCTGCCCTTCCTGTGGAAGTAGTCAAAGGGAAGGAGTTCTTCTCTTGCATTTTTATACAGTTTACCATGAAAATGCTGTTAGAAGTGTGGATAGTTCAAGAATTTGAAGTCGTTCTAATTTGCGCACCAAGTCAGAACCTTGAAAAGGTGAAATATGCTCTATTTTATGCATCTTTTAAAATCACCATTTTGATGATACTAGATCCCAAAGGACCAATGGTGAGCATAAACTGCAATTATATACTGGTTAAGAGGAGATAAAAAATACAGCATAATCACAAAAACGTTATTTTATATTATGTTGCCTGAAGGCTATCCTTACAGAAGCATTTTTCTGACTGCAACCCCCCTTCTGTGCAAATTCTGAAGGGACAACAGGAAGCTGAGCTGCAGGAGCCTCCGGCCGCACTCTTCCTAAACAGGCTGCATTCTGGCTGGAAAGCTGGTGAGCGGGTTGACAAGCGATGCCCACAAAGTTCTGTGGCCTGGAAACGGCTTTCCTCCCAGTAGTGCTAAAATCAGTTACGTTATTTAGAGCAGGGTCCCCCCCCCTCAAAACATTTTGAACCTGCAGGCACATTTTCAATTCTGACACAGTATGGTGGGCGCAGCTACGGGAGGCGAAGCCAGCCACAAAATGGCTGCCGTGGCTTGCCTTCAGCCACACAGTGAAGATCCTTGTTGTCATGGCGGCAGCTGCTTTCAATGCGACGCTTGAAAAAATCTGCAAAGCTAATGAGATCTCCAATGGCCAATCAGAAGCCTTGCTGGGCAAAAGCCCCATCTGGCCCCACCCACCTTCTAAACACCCTTGTTGAGTGCCAGGAAACGTGTCGGCCGGGGCCCACGGGGACCATGTTGGGGGGGACCCCCTTATTCAGAGTTATGAGGACTCAGAAAAGAGACTACAGTAGTTTTTAAAAAAAAAGTTCCAGGAAGAGGATACAGCTGACCACGACAGACCCAAAGACCAAACAGGCTACTATGTCCTTTGGAAAGGGCATAACAGACCTTCTGCTGAAGCCTGCACAATGACACGCCTGCTGGGTGGACGGATATGATCCCGGCATTTGGGGCAAACACACTTGGGACTTGCAGGGAGACAAAACGGGGGCAGGGCAATGCCCCGAAGGAACGAAGTAACCAAACTGCGAAGGACAAGAGCTGTACAGAAGAGCCACAAAGGCTGCTTTGGCACCTTGTTTCCGTTCATTCCAGTAACAAACTATCTGCCCATGAAGCAAACGTGAACGTCAGTTTATTCCTAGTACCTTCAGCAGTTTGTCGTAACGTTCTGCTGACACAAGGAAACGGCCGTCTTCAAGCTGCATTTCCCTGTTCTCCAGTAAGTTGTTCAACACTGGCAGGACGTTCCGCTCCGCCTTCTCCAGCCCTTCCAGGACCAGGATCCTACCTTCCGTGGCTGCACGGACGGCACACTAGGAACCAAAACGCGGAATCAGTTGCGGGAGACAGCTGCCCAAACACAGAACCCCACCACAATGTGAAGCGCTAAGTTTTGCTCCAACCTGCCTACGTGGCTTCTCAGCATCTTCTTTTAGGCCCCCAGATAAAGAGGGGAGGAGTGTGAAAGAACAGGAAGAAGAACAGGAGAAGAAGATATATGAGGAGCTGAGAGGTGAAAGGGGCAAGATGAGGAAAGGAAATGAGAGACAAAAACTTTGACAAGACGAAGAACGAAATGGGACGAAAAGGCAAACCGTTCTTTCCATGTAACTATAAAAGACCCTCACCCTTAACCTCCTTAGACACAGCAAGTAAACTAACATTATCCGTAGCGAACCAAAAATGCTCTGGTTTCTTGGGATGCTGAAAGAGAATAGGAAATGCCCCCCCCCCCAAGTTTCTCCGGCAGCCAACTCTAACCAGTGTCCAGGGGCTGTTACAGCTACTCACCTGGTCAACGTAGTAGGCCGTGCCAGCTCGGATCTCTCTCCGCTGTTTGAGGTCTGCTTCTGTTGTGTCCCTGGAGAGGGCAATGTACTCCACTTCTCGCTGGGTCAGCTCCTGCAGGACACAGCACAAGGCTGCTGAATGAAACCCCACCTGAGAACCAACATCTTCACTCAAGGGAGATCACGACGCACAGCTTCCATCAGTCTTTTGCTCGCCTGCTTTACTTCCCTCAAAGACTGTTCAGCCATAAAAGTGTACCTGTCTGAGTTCCCACTCCTCGTCAAACCCCACCCTCTCCAGGCTCCACCCTGCAAATCTTCAGGAATTTTCCAACCTTCCCAGCCAACCATCAACCTACCTTTATCTGCCCCTGATCTCTACCATCTGGAAAGCAGTTTTAATTCTGAGTGATCTCCAGCCCTCACCTGGAAATTGGCAGCAGTGATTCCCCAGGAGGAAAAGTACAGTCTTTCTCCACAGTGGAGACCAAAGCAGATTACATCATTCTTCTCTCCCCCTTTTTGATCTGCACAAAAACCCTGTGAGGTAGGTTAGGCTGAAAGTCTGTGACTGGTCTGAAATCACCTTCTCAACTTCTACAGCAAGAACCTGGGTCTAGCAAATCCTGCTCTGAAGCGCTAACTGCCCCACCTAGGGTAGCCAACCTACAGGTGGAGCCTGAAGATCACCAGGTATCACAACTGAACTCCAGACAACAGAAGAAAACAAGTTCCCCCCCCCCCCCCGAGAGAAAATAACTGCTTTGGAGGGTGGGCTCTATGGCATTCTGTACAGCAGTCTTGAAGTGTTCGATTCAAACTGGGAAATCACTAAAAGGCTCTTATTCACCAGAGAGTCAGCCATACTGGCCTGCAGTAGAACAGCCAAATTTGAGTCCTGAAGCACCTGACAGACCAACCAGATTTGAGAGTCAAAGCTCTGCTCTGGTTGGTCTCTAAGGAGCTCCTGGGCTCAAAGCTAACTTGTTCACTAGATACTCTCTCACCACATCATCCACTGCTCGCTACTTCACAGGGCTTTCTGCCAGAAACCCAAGCAAATGCCTTAGACTGGTGAGCTCGTGCTGACTGTACTGAATCACATAAATTGTTAGCACTGACTTGAATTTCCCAATGAAGAAGACAAGGTATCGCTTCAAAAATCTTACCAAGTATTGCATAGCTATAGAGCGCCGCAGGGGCCCGGGTGGCCCTATAAGGAAGACATCTTGGCCCAAAAGGTCTTTCTGCATAATCCATCGTAGATGCTGGGTAATAGACTGAGCCAGAGTGTCTGAAACTAAATCGAAAAGGCAGAATGTACTGGGATCTTAGTTGAAAAGCAGTAAACACAGATGTTTATCCCAAATAGCATAACCCACCCCAACTTTTGGCTGGTGGAAGTAGAGTCCCACCACCACCGCCACCACCACCACCTTGTTCTTCTGAAGAAGTGAGCAGTGACTCATGAAAGCTCACACCCTGCCACATATCTTGTTAGTCTACTGTTTCCTTTAGCAACTATTTTAAAATAAGTGTACACCCTTTCCAGCATCTCACACCTTGTAATTCAGCATAAAAATACCAATACTAAAACACTTTTCAACAATGCAAAAATTGCATTTAAATTCAAATGTGCTTCAATGCCCAAATAATAAATTTTGCATTAGAAAAAAATTCGGACACATTTTATGACTGTGGAGGAATACAGAACTTGGAAAGAACTGGGACTCCCTCCCTTGAGAACAGTACATTTAGTTCAAAATACAACTTGCAGGCTATTGCAAATTATATCAGTGGTGTACTTTGCCACAATACTGCCCTTCCCCATATGGGCATTTCTACACCCTTTGCAGCTTAAAACCCTTTTGATATAACTAAGGGTCACGCGGCGTACAGCACAAGATAGGCAAGGCTGCAAGCACCATGACACCTGCCCAGCCAGTGACGCTGGACAGTGAATCAGCACCCCAATCGGAACTGAGAGAATTCCACCCCTGCAGTGACTGCGGAGTTATGGGAGGAAAAAACTCTGGACACGGAGGCTGCGGTCAGGCATGCCTTTAGATCTGACATAGCTGCGAATGCCTGATGGATCTAAAGGGCACGGTCAGGGAAAGGTCCCGCAGTCGTCAGCACCCCCTGCTGCCCCGACACAGAAGTGGAGTTAAGAAACACGGGGGAAAGTCCGGTCCTAACACTTGCCGACAGGCCACAGACGGAGTTTCCCTGGTCTGATTGCTCAAGCACACTCTCAGGCTGTTGGGATGGTCTGCCCATACCTTCCCAACCGAGTGCCATTTTTTCCCCTCCCGCTTAGCAGTATATGCATAACCGCATACTCCATGGCAAACCCTCAGCGCAGAGGTTCAATTCCTCATTTATCCACATGGGAAACAAAAGGCAAAAAAAAAACCCACTCAGCCGAACACGGCATCCAATCACACAGTGACGGGTTGAACCTGCAACACAAAGGGACTTGTGATTGTGCAACTGTGAGTCAAATTCCATTGAAGGTAATGGGGCACTTCCCATCCACATCAAATGGCACATCTGACCACAGCCTGAAGGTCTATATTTATTATCTTCTTTTCCCCAATTAAATTATGCCAGACATTCAGAAACATTCCAGTGATCTTGACCTCGCCGCCTTAGTGAAAATCTGCTGCATATGAAGTTCTACAGTTCCTGTTTTAATTTTGTACTAATTAGTACTATTTAGTCCTGACTTGGATGATGCAGGCTAGGCCCGACCTTGCCAGATCTCAGAAGCTAAACAGGGTGAGCCCCGGCTAGTAGCCTTAGTAAAAATCTGCTGCATATGAAGTTCTATAGCTCCTGTTTTAATTTCGTATTAAAATACTAATTAGTACTATTTAGCCCTGACTTGGATGATGCAGGCTAGGCCCGACCTTGTCAGATCTTGGAAGCTAAACAGGGTGAGCCCCGGCTAGTATTTGGATGGGAGACCACCAAGGAAGCCCAGGGCCCTTATGCAGAGGCAGGCAACGGCAAGCCCCTTCTGAACGTCTCTGACCTTGAAAACCCCATGAGGGGTCACCATGAGGAGGCTACAACTTGACATGACCTTCCACCACCACTAGTTAGCTATGTGCACATGTGTGACTGGTAAAGCGAGCCTCGTCTATAAGTTAGACTACTGAAAAGCATTTGTCTATGGCATATCCTCAGTAGGAGGTTTGCAGGGTGGGTGTTTCATTACCTGCTATCCCTCAAAGATGACACAATACTGAGGAGAGTACCAAGCCATCCCTGGCACCTCCAGTTAAAAGGACTGGGCAACAGGTGATACGAAAGAGCTCTCCCCGAGACCCTGAAGCGCTGCTGCTGCCAGTCTGAATAGATGATCCTGACCCTACCAAGGGTCTGATTCAGTATAAGGACAAATCGGTTTATGCTTCATGGGAAAGATGGGTGGATAAGAAAGAATGATGGGATGATAAGAAAGGGATACAGCAGGCTGTGAAAGGACAGAAATAAGTGGGGGACTTGTTTCTAATATCTGACATTGTCCAGAAGTACTTGCAGAAGAGTCACAGTCGGTGGGAAGAAGAGAGCGTGAACTGAAATCCCGTCCTTTCCTTACTGCCAACACCGCACCAAAAACGAATGGCTGCTTCCACACGGTGATCATCCAAGTGTGTGGCGTTGCCTGGAAGGCAACACACAGAGGGATAATTCCCCACCCTACCCTGAGGCTCCCGCTCTTGAAATCCTGTGCTTCTGATGTGCCGGCCAAGCAACAACAGCCACTGGGGTTCTTCCCCCCCCCCCAACATTTTGGAGTATCCCCACACACACACACCTGAAAGCAGCACAAAACTGTCAAGTCACTCCTGACTTATGGCAACCCTGTAAACTAAGTGGCCTCCAGAACACCCCAGGGTTGACAGCCCTGCTCAGGTCTTGCAGACGAAGGGAGGACCCTCCTTGTCAGACTCCAGCAACAGTCAGAATCAACGACTTCCTTCTTTAGAAAGGAAGTTTACTGATCAGTATTGGCAGAACGTCTCTACTTCAGGATCTGTGTTAAGTCTAAGCTACAAAGCGCGGGGCAGATAGATAGGCAGGGCTCAAAGGAGGGCGCAAGGTGGGTAATCAAGGCAAAAGCGAGGGCCCGCCAGAATCTAACGGCTCCAACGGGGGCCCCGGCCCCGTTCCCAGCAGATGATGTCACATGCAGGAACCAAGGCCAAACACATACACCTGTATGCAGATGATAAGGGAGCACCAACCCAGAGAGCAGGAACGCGAAAGTCACATCCCAAGGGACCCCTTCCCCCACACCCCACGGCTCCTATGGCAGCCAGCTGACACGCGTGGCTTCCTGGATGGAGGAGTCCCTCCATGTCGCGTGGGGTCTTCCTTGCTTCCTGCTGCCTTCAACATTCCCCAGCATTATTGTCTTTTCCAGTGACTCTTGCCTTCCCATAATGCGGCCAAAGTACAACAGCCTCCATTCATTTTAGCTTCTAGGGAGAATTCAGGCTTGATTTCATCTAGAACCCATTTATTTAGCTTTTCTGGCAGTCCACGCTATCTGTAAAACTCTCCTCTGGCACCACAGTTCAAATAAGCCAGCTTTCATCATTGTCCAGCTTTCACACCCATGCATACTAAGGGGGAACACCACCGTATGAAAAACGTTGATCTCAGTCACTAGCGACACGTCCTTACAGGTGAAATAAAAGGCCACATGAGCCCCTAAGAGCCTGTCCTCAGGGTACCTTATTGTCAATGATCCGTCTTGCACGCCTGGTAATGACTTTAACTCCAGCTGGTAGATACCCAGCTGCGCATATAGGTGAAATAAAAGGCCAAGTGAGCCCCTAAGAGCCTATCCTCAGGGTGTTGTTGTTCAGTCGCACAGTCGAGTCCGACTCTTTGCGACCCCATGGACCAGCTCCCTCCAGGCCTTCCGGTCTTCCGCCATCCTCTGAAGTTTGCTCAACTTCATGTTCGTTGCATCGATGACACTGTCATCATTGCATCACGTTGCATCCTCAGGGTACCTATTGCCAATGATCCGTCTTGCACGCCTGCTAATGACTTTAACTCCAGCTGGTAGATACCTGTGAATTTTTCATCCCTTCCCCAGGATTTAAACTAATCAATCTACCTAAAACATAAGCAGGTATCCCAAGCTACTCAGAGTAGCAGCAGGACCTGGACCGTGTCAATTCCAACCACCTCCCCGAGCCAGTCCTTGGTCCTTAGGTTTTAATTCAGCCAAGTGTCCAAAACCACCACCTGGCCAGCCTCTTCATAGCCCTTTCCAGCCCCAACAGCCCTATCAGGACCCACAATACAAAAGGGCTCTTTCAGCTAGCAATTTGGATTCAGGCATCCTATGGAACCAGACACAGATCCTGCCTCTCCCAACGGGACCCCCCCCCCGAGGAATCCTAGACCATGGTCCCGTCCGTGTCCCCCCCTTGTTCGGACAGGCAAAGTATATGTTTGATTCTCTCTTTTATCCCTTCCAGACACAGCAACTACCCTCCCCAACCTGTGTGGTATCTTTGCACAGGACTAGACTGTGCACGAGCGTCTTCTGGGTGGCAGTGCTATTCTGCTGGCCTGCTCCGCTTTCAGCTTGCTCTCTCTCGCTCGCTCTCCACTTTTCTTTATCCTACCCCTTTTGGTCTACCTAGAAGTGTATGTGCCTCGTTCCATTTCTGGGGAAACCGCGCCAGCTGTGACCCCCCCCCCACCCGCGCGCTGTGGCTGAGTCGCAAAAGGGGACACAGACAGCTGCAGGTGCGGAAGTTGCACCTGTGCACCGGGAGCCGGTTGGGCAACAGTGGCTTCCACGGCCACGAAGCAGGTGGCGTGTCTACACAACAGCTTCCCTGCACTTTTCCTGCCTCCGCCTGCCCAGGCCACCGTTCCCCTACCCCAGGCCACTGCATTCGGGCTTTCTAAAGAAACTGGCATGTTGCTACAAGGTTGTAACCTTATCAGGATCTCTCTGCTGGTCCTTCTATACCGCCAGCTTTCATTTTAAAAAGGTCAACTCTCTCACATATCTCCACAATGAAAAGTCTACTTAAATTGGAGACTTAAATGAAAGCAAGGATTTCTGTTGGGTGTTACAAGTCAAAACACTTCAGTATTTACAGGGTTAATGATGTTTGTTAAGTCACACGTTTGTTTGTAACCAATCTGTTTAGACAAGAGAATGCCCGGGAACTTTGGAGCTAATTTGCTAGTCTGATTGGAAACCAAGGTGTCAAGTATTTAGCATATTGGCTTCTCCTCCCGTTCTTTGTTCTGACTGAGAAGGAGACGCCATTCGGCTCTTCCCGTTTTACCTTTTAGCTGCAAGGATGTAGACATATTAGCTCCTTGTTATTTTCATATCCTGTGTACCTTTTTCCCATGTTAGGTTTATAGTAAACTTTTATATTTTAATACACACCATGGACTCAGTCTCTTAATACTCTGCTGACTTACTTAAAAAGAATCCCAACAATTTCAAATGTACGAGTGGAGAGATTGTTCATTATAACACTACAG
>NW_015173154.1:118081-119136 GCF_001447785.1 Gekko japonicus
CCTGAAGTCCCCCGGGGGTTGTTGTGGGGGGGGGGGGTAGCAGTTGAAGAGCGAAGGGCGAAGGAAGAAAACAAAGCCAACCTGGGCGGGACCTGCAAAAATGCACACCTTCTCGTCCACACAGCAAACAAGCACACTTTGACTACAATGTCCCCCAAAGTTCATACCCCAACAGGGCTGAAGTCAGGCAGGGGTGGAACCAGAGAAAGCAGAGATGATAGTCTGCGGCAGCATTAAAAAAAACCCTGCTCCAGTTTGGATGCCAAACTGGTGCAAAACCTTCCTGTGGAATCACAGTGGACAACCCCAAACTCAAATCCACACAAACACACCCAAGCTCAGGGTCAGTGATGCACGGGGTGCAGAGAGTTGACAAAGGCTGTGGTCATGCACAACAAATAATCCAAATTCAGTGCACTTTGCAACTGGATTTTACTGTGTGGACTGGGGAAATCCAGTGTGACCACAGGCAAAGAGAACTTTTCCTGCCTCTCCCAAAATACTAGAACACGAAGGCATCCACTGAAGCTGATGGGCAGTAGGTTCAGGACAGACAAAACGAAATACTATTTTACACAGAGAGTGATGATGAAACCTCCACATTTAGAGGCACTAAACCTCTGAATCCGAGAGTCAGGAGACAACATCAGGGGAAGGCATTGGCCTCTGTGCCCTGGATTGGCCTGGCCACTGTGTGAGACGGGATGCTGCACTAGATGGACTGGATGGACCCTCCCTGGTCTGACCCAGCAGGGCTCTTCTGGTGTCCTTCTCAGGGGAAGGCCTCGGCCTCTCTGCCCTGTTACTGGCCCTCCAGAGGGACTGGCTGGCCCCTGTGTGAGACGGGAGGATGGACTAGGTGGACCCTCCCTGGTCTGGCCCAGCAGGGCTCTCCTGGTGTCCTTCTCAGGGGAAGGCCTCGGCCTCTCTGCCCTGTTGCTGGCCCTCCAGAGGGACTGGCTGGCCCCTGTGTGAGACGGGAGGATGGACTGGAGGGACCCTCCCTGGTCTGACCCAGCAGGGCTCTTCTGAGGTTCTTCTCAGGGGAAGGCCTC
>NW_015173154.1:120504-127882 GCF_001447785.1 Gekko japonicus
TTCCTATGGCCTCCAGAGGGACTAGCTGGCCCCTGTGTGAGACGGGAGGCTGGACTGGAGGGACCCTCCCTGGTCTGACCCAGCAGGGCTCTTCTGGTGTTCTTATATCAGGAAAAGGCCTGGGCCTCTCTGCCCTGTTGCTGGCCCTCCAGGGGGACTGGCTGGCCCCTGTGTGAGACGGGAGGCTGGACTGGAGGGACCCTCCCTGGTCTGGCCCAGCAGGGCTCTTCTGATGTTCTTCTCAGGGGAAGGCCTCGGCCTCCCTGCCCTGTTCGTTTGGCCCTCCAGAGGGACTGGCTGGCCCCTGTGTGAGACGGGAGGCTGGACTGGATGGACCCTCCCTGGTCTGACCCAGCAGGGATCTTCTGGTGTTCTTAATAATCCCTCCTTCCTAACCAATGTTTTTTATGTTTGGGATATTTTTTAACTCTTTTAATTGTTTTAATGATGTGTGTTTAGGAGAGGTCTGGATTTTAATGGTTTTACAATGTGATTTTATCACGTATGTTTTAAATGCTTCAGCTGCCTTGGTGAAAGGCGGGATAGGAACTTTGTAAATTAAATAAATTAAATAAATAAATAAATAAATAAATGTGAGCAGGTGGTGCTTGACTCATTCCTGAACTTATTCATAGGTTTTATCTACTCTTTGGCAACATACAGAAACTGAATGTAAGAAACTTATATTCTTGGCCAGTTAAGAGCTGCTGTTTTATCTTGTCTGAAAGGACTGCTGTTTTCTTTTTTTGTTTTATTTTCCCTGAAAGGACTCCTCCTACACATAATTTCATATAACAAATTCAGAGTCCGGTGGGGGCACCTTTAAGACCAACAAAGGTTTATTCAAGGGATGAGGTTTCGCGTGCACCTCGAATAAACCTTTGTTGGACTCTGGATTTGTTGTACGGTTTCAGACCAACACAGCTGACCCACTGGATCAATTTTCATAGTTTCATATACTAAGCTCTCTGGCTGTCTCTGCCTTTGGCTATTTAAGTTTAAAGTGATTGGAAGTTGGGAGAGAACTTTCTTTTTGTAATCTTTTTAAAGACTGGCTTCATTAGCAAGCACTATTGTGAATTTAGAAGGGAAGCCTATAGTCTGCTGTCTTGAGTAAATTACTGCACCTTGTAAAGTGGGAGTCTGAAAATGCCAGCGTGCTAAAGAGGAGGAGGAGATATTTACACTGCCTGCTAGTAAGCAGACGAAAATAGCAGTCTTTCTTGTTCCTACAATGTTTAGTGTTCCTGTTTCAAATAAATTCACAGTTCTGGATACAAAGGGGCCGTGGTGGCTCAGAGGTTAAGACGCTGAGCTGCAGACTGGAAGGTCTGTAGGTCAGCGGTTCGAAACCCTCGTGCCACATGACGGACTGAGCTCCTGTCTCTGGGCCCAGCTCCTGCCAACCTAGCAGTTCGAAAGCAAGAAATTGCAAGTAGATAAATAGTTACCGCTTCAGTGGGAAGGGAACAGCGTTCTGTGCGACTTGGTGTTTAGTCCACATGACCACGGAGAAGTCATCAGACAGTGCTGGCTCTTCGGCTTGGAAACGGAGATGAGCACCGCCCCCCTAGTCGGACTCGACTGGCTTTTGAGCAAGGGAAACCTTTACTTTAATGGGCATGCAATTTAAAAGCAGGCAATCAGAAGGTATCAAAAAGCGATGTGGCATAGGAGCATGCCCATCAGGCCGCCGCCTTGACCCATGACAGAGATCTCTGTGACACTCCGAAGAAGAGTTCTGCCTCAGAGCACATGGAGGCTGTGGTCGGATGGATCACTCTCTTTCACATACACACACACAGACACACAGAGCCAGAGGCCAGTGAACCACGCAAGAAGCACCCAGCTCTCGGGGCTACCCTGGCTTGGCACAGCCCCACCAAAAGTACACATCAGCCTCACGCAAGGAACAGAATTGTGTGGAACACCACCACAATGCTCCATTGTAGTGAATAATGGATAGAAACTGAAGAACAGACTGCCAACACCCAACAGAGAGAAACACCAGGGTGAAAGAGAAAATTATGAATGTGGAACTGAGTTAATGTACAATCCATGCAACCGAAGGAAGCGCTCACATGAACTTCCCCATGGCAAGCGGAGTTACACTGGCTTCATCAGAATCCACACAGGCAATAAACACCACACTAGCTAACAAGGAAACTGCCTCCCGTGGGCCCACGCGCCAAGAAGTGACTGCTCCCGGTGGGCAGCCAGCAATTTCCGAATAGCCCTGAGCGCCACGAGGGGTCACAACTCAGTCAGGGCCACACTATGACTTCCGTAGGACCCAGGCACTTTTGCCTTCATGGACCCCTCCCACCATCATATTAAAAATTATTTTTGATATAACTTTAAATGCTTCAACATTTTATTTGTGTCCTGTTTTTGGCAAAAATTTAGTAGATTTTCATGGGCCCTAAAATTTCATTTTTTTCTTATGATTTAAAAAAAAAAATTAAAACATTTTCTTTGACCCTAAAAGTTAATTTTTTTTCTTATGATTTTAAAAGAAATTAAAACATTCTCACGGGCCCCTAAAAGTATCATGGGCCCTAGGCACTGTGCCTACTGTGCCTGCCGGATAAGTCGGCCCTGGATTCTGTGGCAGAGCCCCTGCTTGGCACGCAGGAGGCCCCGGGGGCCATCCCCTGCAGCATCTCCCGCTCAAAGGACTGGGTTGCAGGGGACGTGCGAGACCTCTTTCCTCCCTGGGAGCCTGGAGAGCGGCCGCCAGTCGGAGTAGCCCTGACCAGTGTTCCCTCTAAGCTAGCTCACAGTTTTTTAGCCTCCGGCTCACACATTTTTGTCTCCGCTCAGGAAGGAGGGCTCCAGAGCAAACTGATTTACACAGTAGCCAAATGGCTCGCTCACAACTTGAATGCCAGTAGCTCACAAAGTAGAATTTTTGCTCACAAGACTCCACAGCTTGGAGGGAGCCTTGGCCCTGACTGACTTTCATGGACGGAGGGCCTAACTCAGCAGAAGGCAGCTTCACGGGCGTTGAAACCACCAAGCCGGCAGGAACAGAAACACAGACCTCAGAGGTAAAGTCTAGATACGTGACCCCAAACATTCTGTAATCAAAGCACCATTTTATCCTGCAATCTGCCTTGAGTCTGAGCCAGGAATGTGGACTGTAAATAAATTAAATAAACAAACTGAATACATAAAGCCAACACACAATGAAGGCACTGCGAGCACCATCAGGTGAGGAACAGGAGGCCCGTCAAACCAACTCTTCCGCAATGCAAGCAAAAGCACAGCCTGGACTCCGATCAGCCACATTCCGTGCCAAAGGTGAGCATTACGTCACCTCTCCCGTCACAAGTACACGGGGTCTGTGCAGAAAGGAGCCTCCACGGGCCCTTCCTGAGCAGGCCTGGGAGCCCTGGGACAGCGGGAGAGGGAGGACTGTGGGGATGGCAGGCGAGGAGGAGGGGAGGGCCGGAGGGCCAGGCAGCTCCACGCTCGGTGGCCAGGGCCTGAGCTTCCTCTATGGCACCTCTGCACATCCATTCTCCCAAAGGCAATCCAATACAACACAGCCCGTAGGCCACGGATTTTTTCCAGGGAGGCTCTGGGGGGATGTCGCTAATTTAATTTAATTTAAATCAGCCCTCCCCTGCCACCATTTATCAGAAACTAACCAATCACTTTTCGTTTATCAATTATATTTATACCTTGGACTATTCCTCTCGTTCCTCCAGTCTACCGACCCACCGGCTGCTAGGATGTCTTTCGCACTGGAGGCAGTGGACACTCCCCCCCCCCCCCGCCGGGCTCTGGGCAAGACTCGTAGAGCAGGCTCTGTGCTGTTTTCGGGTATTCCACCCCATATTATTTTCATCAACTGACTGTCCCCAAATATTGGCGGGCTTTCTTTTGGCCAGCCTAAATGCTTCCCCAACCGCTGTTCTGGTGGCCAGATTCCAAGGAACACCTTACTTGGATAGACTACATGCCCCTGGGGGAATTTGAGCTTCATCCCATATTCTCTGTGATTGTGTGTCAATTGCCCCTCTGAGAGACCTGTGGATAGATGGGGATAGTTTCCAAGGGTTTCCTTGTTTCTATGCCTTTCCTGCCCCCTGACACTGATCTGTGGCTATTACTACATTTTTGGCAGCAGTGGCTTCTATCTGAGGATGGAAACAGAAGGTGGTATTTGGAAGACTGGTTCTGCCCAAGACCGCAGAGTCACTGGAGCATTACATAAAGAAGAATTATATTTATACCTTGTGTCTCAGTGGCTTACAATTAAAAGCAACGATAACTTGTATCTCAAATATTGAGAACCAGTTTGGTGTAGTGGTTAAGTGTGTGGACTCTAATCTGGGAGAACCGGGTTTGATTCCCCACTCTTCCACTTGCACCTGCCTGGATGACCTTGGGCAAGCCGTAGTTCTGATAAGAGCTGTTCTTGAAAAAGAACAGTTTCTGTCAGAGCTCTCTCAGCCCCACCCACCTCACAGGGGGTGTCTGTTGTGGGGAGGGGGAAGGGAAAGTAGTTTGTAAGCCGCTCTGAGACACCTTTGGGTAGTGAAGGGCGGAGTATAAATCCAATCTCTTCTTCTTCTTCTTCTTCTTCAAATAATCACACGTCTTTCCTCGCAGGCCCTTTCCCTTCCTGCAACAGCAAAGATACCCACGACTCAAGCCCACTGCCCAAGGCTCCAGGCTGACCTGGTGGCTGCTGCAACTGTTCTTTCTACTCCCCGTGGGATGTTGGGTAAGTTCGCAACACCACATGCACAAGTAGAGCCTGGAATCTGCACAACTGAGAGGGAATCCCAACGTGTACTGGAGCTTTCTGGTGTTGGTACAGAATTATGGGATGCCTGCAGCCCTTCCCACAGAGCCCCCAATAACAAGGACACCGCATGGAAGGGAGTTACAGGGAAATGTCCGGAAGTCAGGAAGCAGCATCCGGAGGACCAGCGGCTTTGCGGCGCCACGACTCCGGCCCCAGTGTGTGTGGGGGGGATGCTCTCCTTGTCGTATCCCTTCGGCTCTTTTCTCCCTGGCATATGGCATCGACCAGCTTGCACTCATCCAAGCCCTGGGGCAGCGTCAGATCTTATTGGAGGGCACAGGCTATGAGTTAGGAGCCCAAGGGAAGTTTTCTTCCTACATAACCAAATGCTGCTGGTACATTTCACATTAATAAGTGCAGCTAGCTCTATTTTTAGTTATGGCTTGAAGAAAAGAAGCTAGATCAGGCTTTAGAGATGCCTAAAATAGAAAGAAAAATCAGGAACGCCAAACAATCTGTCATGCAGAACAGATCACAAATGTTAATCTAGCACACAAGAATTCTCTAGAGACTAGAGCCTCGGGAATGGATATCGCCCACTGAAGTCCCCCCTGCTCCTCTTCTAGCAGTGCCCGGCATTTTTAGATCAGAGGATTTTCATGCTTTACTCATCTCTCCTTATATATATTTGCGTTTTCGTGTCCCTCTTGCCTGAATGTTCCACACGCCCCCACAGCCTTTGGCTGCCTGATGTGTCGCTCACCAGGGGCCTCTACCCATTGGTGGCTGCGTTGCCTCAGTCCTGCCCTTCCCTTTCATCTCATACTGTGACAGAAGACGACAAGGTTTCTGCTGGGACGGAAGCAAAGCTGCGCCACTTGAAGCAAAACCTCGCTCCAGCCTTCAACGGGCTGCTTACGGGGGAGGGGGAGCGCAGCCAAGCCGGGAGCCCCCTTTCGTCAACCACGCTGCCTGCCTGTCCCTCACCCGCCGCTGGAGCACAGTCTCGCAGCCACACATGCCCCCGCATGGAGCAACACCCGCACAGAGCTCTTGCCCCCACCCCGGCTGCTGCTTCCCTTTCCTCGGCCGCCCGCACTCCCGCTTTGCATCGTGCCACTTTCGGGGGGGGGGCACAAGCGGGATGCCACCTTCTTCAAACTGCTTTCTACAGACAAGTGCCATTTAAAGGTAAAACCCAGTGGCAATATTGGGAGAGAACAACAAGCTCTTTCACTTCCACGTCTCTCCCTCTCCAAGAAGTCAGATTATAAGGATGGCTAATTTGTCCTGCACTCTAGCATCTTGCCTGTGTGATCAGCTCACACACAAGGTTGTGGTGACACACAAAACAACTTCACCTTGGCAGTTTTTGCATTTAGGTGCTTTGGTGGGGAAAGAACTAAAGCCAAACTTCACAACCAATAGCCAATGTTGCAAGTTGCGCAAGGCCCATCCATGTAGAGGCCGTCCATGCTTGTAGCACCCACCACTTACTTCACAACCAATAGCCACATACTTCACAATAGCCACATACTTCACAACCAATAGCCACTTACTTCACCACATACTTCACAACCAATAGCCCTGTTCACAAGTTGTGCACGTACAATGCATGTAGAGCTGAATGTAGAACTGGAACAACACATTTGATACTAGTACCTGGTTTCATTTGGAAAGTGAACACACGCTGGCTCTTCCTTACAAACAGGTGTACACGCAGGATGCTTACTGGGATTCACAATTATGTGGAACTGAGAATTTTCCCAGACCCCACATCTTGCAGAACTGGTGAACATGCCCCCCCCCCATCCGCATGAGTCTATCTCGGCCACAAGTTGGGGGGGGGTCTGAGCCTTGACTTCAGATGGAGCCCCGGAACCCGCAGGGCTGCCAAGCAGGCCTCACCTCTTCCTCAATGACGTCCCAAACAGAGTGAAGCAAAGGTCTCATACAGCTTACGCGGCATTATGTGCTCATTATGCTTTTATCCTGCCTGTCCTTTAAGGAATTCAGGTTGGAGCTCACAGCAATTAAGAGCAAAAACAATGTGGATAAACTCTCTCTCTCTCTCTCATTATTATTATTTATTAAATTTCTAAATCACCCCATCCCTGAGCACACAGGACTCTGTGTGATTTACAAAAAATTAAAACATAAAAAATACAGTTTAAAATCAGCAATCAACTAATCCCAAAATTTCAAAATCTTCAGATGGCATCTACGCAGGGGTCATTGGGGGGGGACGCGGGGGGACGCCATCCCCCCAGGTGAGGTGTGGGAGGGCGGGGCCTGGAGCTCCCTGCTGGTGCCCGCTGGAGGTCGCCGCCGGCTGTGGGGAGGACACACTTCCGGTGGTCAGGGGGTGTGGCATATGCTAATGAGTCATGCTAATGAGTCCCCCTAACTCTTTTTCTACGAAATGACCCCTGCGTCTATGACTTAATCTAGACCCTGCTCTGGACTGTTCTTCCATCTCATGGGCAGGTTAAGGAGGAGGCCAAAGCAGGCAAGATGGAAAAAAGGAAGAAAAGAGGAGGGTGCCAGTGAGGATGGAGACCGTGGGTGTCCTCAGCCAAGAGCCCAGGGGGGGGGGGGCATGAAAGTCCCGCGGCGGGA
>NW_015173154.1:128045-132681 GCF_001447785.1 Gekko japonicus
GGGGACATGAAGTCCCGCAGCAGCAGCAGCGGGGGGGGGGGCTGGTGGAAGTTGGCAGAGAGTCCCGCCAGGTCAGGGCCAGGGGGCCAAGGACAGCCGGATCCCTTCGGGGCCAGGGATCACCAGCAGATTACTCTCAGCAGAGCGTATTGCTCTCCCAGGGACATACCAGAGGAGACGGTCCCGACGATACACTGGTCCCGGACCGCTCAAGGCCTTATAGGTCATAACCCCCCATTTTATCCTCACAACAACCCAATATGGTTAGTTAGATATAATGACGGTCCTGGCCTTTCTGGCAAATGTCATTATGGGACACGGATTTGAACCTGGATCTCCACGGTTTAATCCTACCCTCTGTCCACTACAATCTACATTCATATTTATAGATTTGTTCAACTGGATGCCTATTTTATGCAAGATTTTAGAAAAATGTAGTTTCTTACTGTAGTTTCCTGGGACAAGTTCTGGATTCTTCGGCACTTTGAGTTTGAATGACACATCGCCAATGGTAACTTTATCACCTGAAATGTTCAATTTTCACTTATTATTGCCTGTTTTAAAAAATTATATATTTATCAACAAAAAGGGAAATGGTTGCACAGAAAGCTCTCTGTAGAAAACATTTAAGTATAAACTTCCTTATAACCCTTCATCTGTGCTTTGGAGTGGTAACAGTACACCTTAGAACAGACTGATAAACTAGTACATTCAGGGTTCATTTGCTTTCCATAATAAACTCCAGACTTCTATAACTGCCATTATTATTTTTGAAAATTAAACACACGTAAACAAATATCTCAGTCTTGTTCTATCTACAGTCTGTCAAAATACTGCTCATTCACCGAAATCATAATTCCTCCCCACCCCCCCGTAAAACTTTCATTTCACCAGATGCCAGTAGGAGGGAAGACTTCCCTAGGAAATCAATTTTATAGCATCTTTCTCCCTCCCCACCTCCAAACGCATTTAATGAGTCAGTATAAGGGATGTGTCAATTCATATTACATGCCTTTGTGAACAAACTGAAGCAGGATCGTTTCTAGGGATTAACCGTTTTAGGAAGTGGCTTTTAGAATACCTTTAGAGTGTAATTTCCCCCTTTTATTTAGCTATTATATTTTTACCACAAAGGAAAATACCATTTCGATTTCATCATTAGCACTGTGCTTCCACCACTTTGGCTGTGATCTGTATTATCTGATACATTACAGTAATTATAGAGCTGAAGAATATACTGGCTCCAAATTTTTCTAGGGTCACAAATTTCACCTCAGCTACTGAGGTGCGTTCCGTGCGCCTTGGTGTGCATTTAGTCATGCCGGCCACATGACCACGGAAATGTCTTCGGACAGCACTGGCTCTTCGGCTTGGAAACAGAGATGAGCACCACAACCCTAGAGTCGGATTCGACTGGCTTTCGAGCAAGGGAACCTTTGCCTACCTTTTACTCAGGTGCAATCCTAAATATGTATACTCAGAAAGTAATTCTATTGAGTTCAATGGGCCTTACTTTCTAGTAAGTGTGCTTTGGGCTGAAGCCTAAACGTCTGTAAAACAACAGTCAAGTTATTAATCTCACTAAAACCAGAATGACAAAACAGAACCGGAATCACACTGGAGTGGGAAGTCTGAGGAAGGCACTGCAGACCCAGGAGGGGGTTTCTCGAGGGAGGGCCACAAAGCAATCCATTCTGTATTAATTCTATTTAGGGAAAAGGAGGAAATAAAAACTGCTTATGTGGATATGTGGCTGCAAAGAGGAGAAAAGAGAAGGGACCTTGGAGGGCAAAAGAGGCCCTTGAGTCTCATTTATTGGCTCTGAAAAGGGTTCTACAATCATTCGATACCGGAGTGGTAAACGGAATGAATATTCTCACACCACTGGCTCTGGTTAGCAGGGCGAGCCAGCCCCACACCGACAAGCCCACGATTCCATGATCACTTCTGCCACATTTCGGCCTGCTGTGGGACTACGACTGATCTTCACAGTCAATAACATGTTTATTACATTCGGTCCCACTGTCAGGAGGCTCCCTCCTGCTCACTTGGAAAATCTCTTGGAGGTCAACATGCAACTGCCCTCGTCAATCATCACTCTTCTCACTTGTGGTGAGAACAATCCGGAGATTCTGACAGACAGTTTCAGGAGGGAGAAGCAGCAGCGAGAGACGAATGCAAAAAGGACTCTGAGTCCTGTCAGGCAGCGGCATGATCGTCACAAGACTCATTCAGCACAGGGGTCTTGAAAGGCAAAAATAAAATCCCAAGAGACAAAGACCCGAGAAAACAGCAGGAAGAGAAGAGACTGGGCAAATGGCTCACAAAAGAAAGAGGAGTCACAGTCAAAGGGGTTGGGGTTTGTATGAGTCTGGGGTCAACCTCAGCAGCGGCAGACGTTGAAAAGAGAAGGGAGGGCGCTCAGGTGATACAGCAATGAGCCCACAGTTATGGAAGATAAGAATTCAGTGGGTCTTTATTTCTTAAACAGAACAGACGTCCACTGACACCTTAAAGTCTAGCAACATTTATTTCACTATAAGCTTTTGAGTCACAAAATGAATATTCAGGTGGGGCAGAGCCGTGTTGGTCTAAAGCAGCAGAACGAAGTCTGAGTCCAGTCAGGCCCCTTGGAGACCAGCCAAGTTCCAGTCAAGACGCCAGCTTCCGTGGGCACACACACACACGTCTTCAGATACAGGGAAATAAGACGCCCTCAACCATTTCATATAGGTGGGGGGGGGGTTTAGTTCCCAGAAGAACATAAGTAACTGGGTGGTTATGGCTGAGATTGGATTAAAGCAGTTGGCAAAATCTGTGAATAAACACTGTTAGTCTTTAAGGAGCCACAGGACTTCAGTTTGACTTTACCAGGACAGACTAACAGGGCTACTCCTTTACAATCATTCCCACAAAGAAAACTGAGGGAGATAATCAGATTATTTGAAATGCTACCTGATGGCATTTTTATAGAGAAGTTCCACTAAAAATTAGTACTGCTCTATCTATACGTGCTTTCTCTAAAACTAGAATGTGAAGACCAAACCTTGGACAAAGCAGTCTCTTCACCCGTTAACTGAAAAAGGCTGGGGCAGAACTAGGGACAGGATGAAAAATAGTTCTGTTCCATACTGTCCGGAGATCTTCAGCATGTTACGTAAGCAGACATTTTACTCCCAGAACTAATTCTGAAGCACTCTGTGGAGTTCTAAAACAACATAATTTGGCCTGCAAATATGAACTTTTCCAGGAATTTAATACTCTAATGCATTTTAATGGATAAAATGGAGGGAAGGATAATTATTTATGCCACTTTGGGAAGTAAGGGGGGGTATAAATGAAGAAAAGAAAACAAGCAAAACCTGCCAAGGAGCAGAGGCCCGTAGCCACTGGGGGGGTGGGGAGGGGATTTGGAGGCAATGGGGAAAACCCCCCACAGATGAGCACCGCTCCCTCAGACCAATTTTTTTTTAATTAAAAATTTGAAAAAATATTTTTTAAAATGTAAGATGCACATGGAGGTTCCAAAATGACCCCAGGCACTGTCAGGAAAGCTTAATGTTCTTTTTCCTGAGCCAAAAAATTAATAGATTAAAAAAATGCAAAATAAATAAAATTACACAATGCAAAAGAGAGAACATAAGAACATAAGAGAACATAAGAGACGCCAATGTTGGATCAGGCCAAAGGCCCATCCAGTCCAACACTCTGTGTCACACAGTGGCCAGAAATACCAGTGCCATCAGGAGGTCCAGCAGTGGGGCCAGGACATTAGAAGCCCTCCCACTGTTGACCCCCCCAAGCAACAAGAAGACAGAGCATCACTTGCCCCAGAGCCCACGTGCCCCACCCACCAAGGTTTTCTGGGATGTTGTAATGCAGAAGAGTTCAGCTAAGCAGGCAAAGCTCTCTCTGGGCTGGGGAAATCCCTGAGACCCACTAGTCAGAAAGCCCAGGCTGGGCAAAGTTCCGATTCAATATAACAAAAACCTCATACATGCAAGGCGAGGCACAGTCATACGGGCATGTAAGCCACATTAAATTCCGTGGGACATCCTTCTGAAAAAAGATGCGTACTCTCCTGGTGGTGGAAAGTGCCCGCAAGTCACAGCCAACTTATGGTGACCCCCCCCCCATGGGGCTTTTCAAGGCCAGAGACAAACAGAGGTGGTTTTGCCATGACTCGCTTCTGCGTAGCAACCCTGGACTTCCTCCTGGGTGGCCTCCCCTCCAATTACTAGCCAGAGCTGACCCTGCTTAGCTTCTGAGATCTGGTGAGCTCAGGCTACCCTGGGTCATCCAGGTCAGGGCACATAATCTATTAGAAAGGTGAAGGGTTTCCCTTGCTCGAAAGCCAGTCGAATCCGACTCTACGGTTGCGGGGCTCATCTCTGTTTCAAAGCCGAAGAGCCAGCGCTGTCCGAAGACGTTTTCGTGGTCATGTGGCCAACATGACTAAACACCGAGGCGCACGGAACGTCTTCCCACCAAAGTGGTACCTATTTCTACTTGCAATTCCTTGCTTTCGAACTGCTAGGTTGGCAGGAGCTGGAACTAGAGACGGGAGCTCACTCCGTCATGCGGCACCCGGGTCTCGAACTGCTGAACTACTGACCTTCCACAGCCTGCAGTTCAG
>NW_015173154.1:132852-134233 GCF_001447785.1 Gekko japonicus
GATAGAGCATCAAGATTCAAGTTTAGCAAGCGCACGCTTCAGAAACAGTATGAGATGTGAAGAAAGCACATGACATCCGCACCTTCATGACCAAGATCATCATGAACACATACAGTTAAGGCAGATGGGGAGGGGTGAAAAAGAAGCTAGGTCAGAAAAAATCTACAACCGGACTCCACAAGTGGCACCTACCCACTCACTCCGGCTGTCCTCACAGGCCCTGCTTCGGTTGCCCTCACCCTCTGAGGCCGGACAAGCGGCAAGGTGAGAAAGGGCCTTCCTGTCATGGCACCAAAAATCTTTGGAACTTCCCTGCTAGGGAGATTCATCTGTCTCCCTCTAGCCGTATCTTTTGCCAGAAGGTGAACCATTTTTTTAAATCCGGCATGCAACGGTCATTGGCCTTTCTTCTAGTGTTGTTTGGTTCATGTGTTCTTAATTAAATTTTATATCTTAACTGTTTTTTAATTGTTTTTATGTTTTCCACCCCTGGACTCTGATTGGGTGGCAAGGTGGAATAAAAATGTTATAAACAAATATCAACAAATGAAACAACAACAACAAGGCTTGATCAGTCTCAGTCCTTCTGGGAGTTCTGGCCAACCACCGGCCAAGCCCAGCAACGAGAAAGGAGGCGGAAGGGGCCAGGGCTTCACGGGCTCACCTGGGGCACACTAGGCAGCTTTTTGCCCCAAGTCTGAAATTCTGACTTGCCTTGTGGGCGACACGGCCCCGGTCAGGTTCACGGCACCAGTGCTGCTTCTCCTTCTGATCTGGCCTCCGCTTCCTTCCCAGCTCCCCTTGGGAGCGGCCTCTCCACGCAACCGCAGAGAAGTCCTTCCTTTATGATGTTATGCGAAGTGGAAGCCCGGGGCTTCCCAAGCTCCAGCTGGAAGACCTGATGGTCATACGGGTGCAACTCCCCTCTCCCTCCACCAGGGGCACAGCCAGAAATTGGGGAGGGGGGGGCGCACCAGGGGCCCTAATTTGATTAAAGGTCAGTTTATAGCCACACACTTACACACATATCCCAACCAAAGCCAGCTCCCACAGCCCCTTTTAAAAGCTTTGGAAAGAAGCAGCTGCTTGTTTAATGTCAAGGATCCGTTTCTGGAAACCGCAAGGAAATGCCACAGTGCCTGGGCGCGGGCCTGGAGATCTCCTGGGGGGGGGGGGCGGCGGCTCCCGAGACTCCCACCCCTCAGCGTCTGACTGCCCAGCTCAGCATGGAGGAGGCAGGCAGGCTGCTGTCACAGGACACCAGCAACAACAAGCTCCTCCCAGGACCCACACTGCCCTGGCGCAGGTGCAGTTGAGGCCACTCTAGCACAGGCATAGTGAGGCACCGGGGCGGGCCATTCTGCCCTGCTGGACTGCCTCC
>NW_015173154.1:134893-135432 GCF_001447785.1 Gekko japonicus
CCGATCTGGGGGGGGCCTGAATTTCCTTGCGGTTTCCAGAAAAGGATCCTTTATCGGAGTCACACAACATGGCGTTAAACAAGCAGTTGCTTGTTTCCAAATCTTTCAAAAGGTTAAATGGCTGCTGGTTGCAAAAAAGACATGGTGGCAGCTCACGGCTAGGGAGGGACTGGAAGGGGAGAGGGGGAACCAGGAAGGAGGCAGCAGGGCAGAAGCATGTAACGGGCCTTTACCTGTTTTTTAAAGTGAAAAGCAGGGTGGCAACTTTGATCAGAACCACTCTGCACAGAAGGACTCTCATGGGGACTTCTAGTCAGGCCCGTCGCGACAGTGAGGCATTCTGGGGGCCCACCCCACAAACAGCCATGCCAGGAACCTTATTTTTGAGATCCCCCACCCCCACTGCTGGCAACGGCAAGGGTGAGAGGGCTGCAGCTCAGCTTATCCTTGGCTTCTCCCTCCCTCCCTCCCCCGGCAGAACGTGTGGGGTTGTTTTTTTTTGGGGGGGGGGACATCCTGGGACCTGGGAAAAGGCAGTT
>NW_015173154.1:135847-137300 GCF_001447785.1 Gekko japonicus
TGCGCCCCTCGGGCCCCCCCCCCCCGCCGCCGCCGCCGCCGCCTCCTCCGCTGGCACCCGGCTGGACGGCCTCGGGCGAGCCACAGTGCTGCCAGAGCTCCCAGGCAAGGCTTCCCTCTGCGCTGGCTGTGGGGCTGCTGCCTCCCTCCGTTAGCCTGCTCGGGAGCCCCCTCCTCCCTCCCAAAGCTGCCTTGAATGCAGGATAGGGCCTGAAACCTCTAACTGAAGTGCAATGTAAAGCTTCCTCCTGGGCTAGGATCCAGATCCACCCAATCCTGTTACTAGCCCAGGAAGCACCTAACCAATCACGCGGGAACATCCGTGATTGGTCCTTATGTGAACAACCTTATTGGTTGGTATTTGTACAGTGGGTGTGGCTACATTAGCCGGGAATTTTTAAGCGGCAATGTAAAGGCTGTTCTGGCTATCTGGTGTTGACCCCTGTTGGATAAAGTTGTGTTCCAGTGGAAGAATAAAGTTGTGTTCTTGCTGAATCACTCTCCAACTGCCTTGTTAAGCAAGAAACTTAACAGGGATGGGATATTAGTGTGGGTAGGCAGCCCCGCTAAACAAGCATCGCGCTGTGGCCGATCAGCAGCAGGCACCGCCAGATCTGGAGGAACCGCCTGCAAGGATGGCCAATAACCAGAAGTTCGAGGCATTCGAACCCACCACCGAGGACTGGGACGCTTACCTGACGAGGTTCGACTTCCACCTTGAGGCAAACGACATCGCAACCGAAGAGAAGAAGCAGGCAACCCTTCTGAGCTCTTGCGGCAAGAGCGGTGTTGACATTGCCCGGTCGCTGGTAGCACCAGTGGACATCGAGACGGTCTCGTTCAAAGATCTGAGAGAGAAGTTGAAAGCGCACTTCTCTCCTCAGCCGTCAGAAATCACCTGTCGGCATGCCTTCTATAAAAGAAGTCAAGCAGCTAACGAGCCAGTGGCCGAGTACATAGCGGCGTTGCGCAAGTCTGCGAGGCTCTGCAACTTCACTAACATCAAAGAGGCCCTCCGAAACTGACTGGTGTGCGGGATGAGGGACGAACGGTTGCAACACCAGTTGTTCCCCCACACCACCCTGACTTGGGCTGTCGCCTGCTCTGAGGCCATCACCGCAGAGGCAGCTGATAAGTCAACCAGAGAGGTACACCAGCGGTTGGCGTCGACAGAGCAGCATGTACACCACCAGTTCCGGCAACGAGAGTGGAGACGTCGACGAGGACATGTACGAAGTCAAGGCAGGAGCTGACAAGCGGACCTGAGTGAAGCCTGCAGCCAGCCCAGCGTGCGCTGGTTGTGGCAGGAACCATCCTCGTGAGCGCTGTTGGTCAAAAGACATCGTGTGTCGAGCGTGTGGGAGTGTCAGCAAGCTGCCAAAATGTTGTTTTCCCTGTACACATGTGCATACCTTCCTTTGCGCAGATGCGCATACCTTCCCCTCTTGCTAATT
>NW_015173154.1:137321-140511 GCF_001447785.1 Gekko japonicus
CCGCTCTTCTGCAAACCACTCTGCGTATCTCCCAAGGCCACTGGAGGAGTCGCTTAGATCATTGCTTTGGCTTTAGGCAGGCAGAGCCGTGGGAAGCTCGTACCTGTTTTTGCTTCACGTAACGGTTAGTTCCCAGGCCGAAAGGCGCGCGGGGGAACCATAGTCATTGGGCAACGCTCCTATGAATGCCCTCATTCCAAACAGTGTTCCTGTCCATGCATCTATAGCTTCAAATAAAGTAAAACCTTCCTGCAAGTGTGTACTTCATTGTTGCTGTGGGTCCTGACAGGGAGGCGGGGCCATCTGGCACGAGTCTGCAGATCGCCAAAGAAGCAAGCGCTGACATCCCCACCAAGGAACCAACGCTCACAAGCAGCCATCAGAGATGCCAGCTGTCAGATGACAACGAGCCTGTCATCCGCCACGACCTTCCTTCGTACCGGCGGTCACGGAAAGATCCACGTCACCATCCACCTAGATGGCGTTCCATGCAGCATGGAAGTTGACTCTAGTTCATCGGTGACAGTCATCTCTTCAAGGACGTGGCAATGGCTATTCCCAGCCCAGAGTCGGCAGCGGTTGAAGCCAGCGGACACCCGGGCATCTGATTTTCAGGGAAAATGTATCCCTCTGGTGGGGAGGGATACCTTCACTGTTGAGTTTAAGGGGAAATGTACCACATTATCTCTGCTGGTTGCTGAAGGAGACCGGGTTAACTTGCTTGGCCTGGATTGGTTCGAACCTCTGGGTATCACAATTACCAGGGTAAACAATGTTGTTGAGAATAAATGGGCATTGTTGTATGCGGAGTTCCCTGAAGTGTTTGGGGGCAGTTTGGGAAGGTACAACAGGCCCCCGGTGTCGTTCGAACTCGATCCCTCCGTGACCCCGATCTGATTGAAGTATCAGAAGGTGCCCATCTCGCTCAAACACCGGATCAAAGCAGAGCTGGACAAGCTGATTGAGCAGGGGGTGCTTGAGCCGGTTCCATTTAGCAAATGGGAAGGTAAAGTCAGACGGGTCGGTAAGAATTTGCGCTGACTATAAGTGCACGATTAACCATGCCTTACAGCAGCACTCTTACCCTGTTCCCGTCATCAGCCACATTCTGGCATCCCTGGGGAGAGGGAAGGTATTCGCCAAGCTTGACTTAGCACAAGCATACCAGCAGCTGCCAGTGACTAGGGAGGCAGCAGAAGCCCAAACTATCGTTACCCACAGAGGGGCCTTCAGGGTCAATAGACTCCAGTTCGGGATAAATGTCGCCCCAGGGATCTTTCAGGGGTTGATGGAGGGCTTACTAAGAGGGGTGCCAGGCATGGTACTGTATTTTGATGACGTGCTGATTGCTGGGGGGTCTGATCAAGAGCTCATGGAACGGGTGAGAGCAGTGTTGGAGAGTTTCAAGACTGCTGGCCTCAAGGTAAAACAGTCTAAGTGCCTTGTAGGAGTTCCAAGTGTGGAGTTTTTTGGGTTTCGGGTAGACAAAAATGGTGTCCACCCCACAGAGGACAAGGTGGCAGCAATTAAGAATGCCCCACGACCCCTTAACAAAAAAGAGCTCCAGTCCTTTCTAGGACTATTAAACTTTTACCACACTTTTCTGCCACACAAAAGCGTCGGTGGTGGCTCCATTACACGCGCTCCTCCACAAGGACGCGAAATGGAGATGGGGCTCGGAACACGAGCGGACTTTCAAGGGAGTCAAAGCCATATCGTCATCAAACGCGGTCCTCACACACTATGATGAACAGAAACTGTTGGTGCTGGCGGCAGATGCGTCTCCATTTGGGGTGGGGGCAGTCCTCAGTCATTTAATGCCAGACGGCAGTGAAGCCCGTGTTGCATTTTATTCGAGGTCGCTATCTGCTGCAGAAAAAAACTATGCACAAATTGATAAAGAGGGTCTGGCACTCGTCTCTGCAATCAAGAAATTTCATGACTTTTTGTTTGGAAGGAAATTTCTTTTGGTAACAGACCACAAACCGTTGTTGGGGATCTTTGCCCCGACCCGGCAAATCCCCAACATACTGTCGCCTCAAATGTTGCGGTGGGCGATCTTCCTCACCGCGTACGATTATAACCTTGAGCAAAGGCCGGGCAAGGCGATTGGACATGCGGACGCCCTCAGTCGCTGCCCTCTACCTGGCCAGGACGTGGACCCTGCTCCAGCTAGCACGGTGCTAGCCATTGATGAACTGCCTCAGGCTGCAATTTCCTCCATGAACATTGCTGCTGCGACAGCTAAGGACAGTGTACTCGCCCGAGTTTTAAACTGGGTGTGGAGGGGGTGGCCAGCAGGAACTGTGGAGCCGGAGTTCAAACCTTTTCAGGCACGCCAAAATGAGCTTTTGGTGTCGAAAGGGTGTGTTTTGTGGGGTAACCGTGTGGTGGTGCCCCTCAAACTCCAAGAAAAGGTGCTGGAATCACTGCAGGAGGGCCATCCCGGCATGGTCCACATGAAGGCATTAGCCCGGGGGTATGTGTGGTGGCCTGGCTTAGACGCCGACATTGAGGAGTGGGTCAGGGTTTGTATGCCATGTCAGCAGGCCAGGCCCGAACCTCCTACCGCCACTCCACAGAAGTGGGAATCTACAGGGAAGCCTTGGTCCAGGCTCCACCTGGATTTTGTGGGCCCTGTTCAGGGCCAAATGTTCCTGACATGCACTCCATCACTTCGATCTCCGTCATCAACGTGTCTTCGCTAGAGGAGGCCTTGGTGGGTGGAGTGACAACGGGACGCAGTTTGTCTTTTGGGAGTTCGGCCAGTTCCTATCAGACAATGGGATTAGGCACCTGACGTCAGCTCCCTTCCACCCAGCCTCTAACGGCCAGGCGGAAAGAATGGTCCAAATGGCCAAGGAGGCCCTTGCAAAGCTATCGCTGGGTGATTAGGGGGGTAAAACTGGCTTCATTTTTGTTGCGCCAGCACGTTACCCCTTGCTCGTCAACAGGCTGCAGCTCGGCCGAGCTGCTAATGGGGCGTTGCCTCACTACCTTACTAGATCGCCTGCACCCAGATCTGAATGATCTCAAGCCCCAGCAGCAGAGTGCGCTCCTTAAGGTCCGCACTTTTGAACCTAGCGACAAAGTGTTTTGCAGGAATTATGCAGGGGGTCACTCGTGGCTTCCAGCCACAGTAACTGAGGTTGTTGGTTCAAGACTGTACGTGGTCGAGCTTGCAGATGGC